>NC_061109.1:114537000-114574500 GCF_015104395.2 Macrobrachium nipponense
TAAACAGCAACAGTGTGGAAGAGTTTAAAAGAAAGCTACACAAAATCATTAGGACACGGTGAAAGAGCAGTAAAACCTGCTGCTAGAAATAAGTGAGCACACGATGTATCCTTGGATGGACTAATAAGTCTTTGAGACATCCTAATCCTTGTAACTCTCTGTATCTCAAATCATAAGTGCCAATACTGGAAACGCTTACCTCAATATGACTCACAGTTCGCATTACTTTTAAAAAACGAAAATTCGACGAGACTAACTCATTACATAGTTAAGAAGAAATACATTTAGTCATGCACAATTAAATGAGAACCTTTACATAGTTAAGAAGAAATACACTTAGGCATGCACAATTAAATGAGAACCTAAATATACACAAGAAGTTCAAACAAAAGATGGGAGAGACGCCTCCGTAAATTGGAACAAAATTGTAGGAGACAAACGCTAAATGAAAACTCTAGAAAAAAAAAAGGGACAGATGCAGTACACAAAAGTCAATGTCACAAAAGCTATGAAAAATTATTTACATGAACAGGTTTCTCAAGTATGCAAGTTCACTCAACCACAGGCACTGAAATCTTCCAGGAAGCTGGAAGAAAAAACGCAGGTCACTTATATCCCTTTCATTATTGTGGGATTCATAACATTAGAGAACCTCGCGTCTGTATATGTAAATCAATACGAGAGAGAATTATACAAAATACACACACACACACATATATATATATATATACATATATATAGTATGTATATCTACACACACACACAACACACACACACACACATATATATATATATATATATATATATATATATATATATATATATATATATATACACACACACGCACACACACATATATATATATATTTATATTTATATATATAATATCTATATCTTAAATATATATCTCTATAATATATATTAGATTATAATTATTAGCATACTGGGATTTATCCTTTTATTTTGGCGTTTAGTCAATGCATATGGGTATTTACTTCATCCCGTAATCACTGACTCTCTGGTCATCATTTTAACAGTATATAGATGGCGCTAGTCTCCCCACAACCAGGGTGAACTTAGATTATAGTATCATTGCATATGTCAAACAGGAGTGGACAAAATATCATAATTATTGTATTGTAAACCAGGCTTCTCCTTCTCTCTTTACTCTACCCATTTCAACTGGGAAGAGCAAAGAATGGCCATTCTAAGTTCACCTTGGTGGCGGCAAGATTAGCTCCATCTATGGCACCGTTAAAATGATGACCAGGGTGTCGACGGACTTTTAAACTTCACTGTAAATACATAGGTCTATACTGTATTTGCCATGTTCATTTATATTCCGCTGTTTATATATGCATTTCTCAACACGTTTTCAGATAGTTGGAAGTTTAACACACTACATATATACACACACAAAATATATATAGTATATATTGTGTATATATAAATACGATGTATATATATTGTATATGTATACTATAATCTTCATAGACACGAAAATATATCAATCAATAACTGGTTTATAAGTTTATAAAACTCTTGACTGACAGACGTAAATAGTTACCTGTTACGGATAGCATGTTATTATCAACTAGGTAATTGCTTTATGCTCGCCTCCTTCTATAATAATAATAATAGTTGCACTACATGTTTAATGAGTCAGCTTACGGAAAAACGTATTTTAAGCATCTATAATCACTTAATCATTTTTTTCCTCAATATTTCAGTTAATATAATTGCTTGTTACTTAAATCTTGAAAGCATTCAAGACACTACATGCACTAGTCACAACGATAAACACACACACACAAACTATATATATATATATATATATATATATATATATATATATATATATATATATATATATAATATATATATATATATATCACATATATATCATATATATATATACGCATACGCACAATTAGCCCAGACTAACTGATACCTAATCCTGTTGTACATAACTTTTTCTAACCAAACCCAAGTCTGCACCATTTTATTTAGCTAATCCAATCATTATCTACTTCACCTTCCATAATACCTACCAACCCAAGGTACCTACCCCTTTCTCTTACAGATATTAACCTGCTTGATCTAAGCTAGCCACACCGTTTACCTAACCTAATCATAACTTTTGGGGAAGCTGCAGTTAAGCCATCCCATCAACTAAACTCTCCTGACATTCTTTATGGATGATTTCATCAGAATCTCAAATGGTTAATATGAAAATGATCTGACATTACTAATGGAAGTGTATACATCACAAAAACATTAATGAAAAAAAAAGCATGCATGTTAACAGTTTACCTACAGACTCATGTGAAATTCAAATAAAATCAAATAAAAGTGCACAACAGATCTTTGTGATGTTCCATTTCCTATTTGTGTGTTACTGGTACCTATACGCACATGATCACTGTAAAGCCAAAAGCAACCATGATTATCAAATGACAAGAAATCCAGTATTCTTACTAACGCTATGATCATTATGTTCAGAGCACAATTTTATTTGTAGAATACTGTACTGTACTTGAAAATAATATTACAGCAGTAAGTTATGATAAATAAAGCAACAAAAAGCTGGATTAGTATTATATATGTGTATATATATACCCATGTTCATGTCGAAATCCAATCATTCATTATTAGTCATTCAGTTCTTTATTGAAAAATCGTAATTATCGAAATTCGTGATGAAATTAAAAATATTTCCATAAAATCTAATTCCAGAAAAAAGAGAAACTAGAACCTGAATCATTATAAAAACACATGAACACACAAACACACATGTAAAATCAAGTTGAGTGACGAGACATATCGCGTCGACCTCCAGCAAAGTTTCACAAGATTTTCTCCAGCGTCTCCAGGGAGTCTAAAGCGGCCCACACACGCTCAAATTTTTGGTCCAATTTTTTTATGTCAAATTATTTGACATGAATTTGATCGTGTGTGGCGTAATTTGATGGCCTAAAAGTTTTGATGTCAATTTTTTTACTGATCTGATTTCAGTTGATATTTTTTGAGCCAACGTCAAATAATTTGTGCGTGTGTGGTACATAGCAATAATTTGCGCAAATTAGTTAGTGATTAGACATAATCTGAGGAGGACGTGCGCGGCTCATCGTCATCATGCTCCAACAAAACATGAAAAGAAATTTCTTCTTGAGCTTATTGATGTTTATAGAACTTTACCACAACTTTGGAACATTAAAAGTGACTGTTATAGTGACAGAAATAAGAAAGATATGGCATATGAGACTCTTCTACAGAAATTCCGTGATTATTATCCGGAAGGGATGAAGGAGGAGCTGAAGGAGAAAATATGGTCTCACAAGATCTAATAGTTTGTCAAATGATTCTCCGTCCATGCGAAGAAAGTTCTTGAAAACACAGGTTCACTAATTCTTTCAGTTCATTTTAATAAAGGAGCATGACCAAATCGTTCACGACACAAATACCATTGCTGGGCCCACTTCGTCTCTTTCGTTTCTGTGTGCTCTTCAACGCTAAGCCTAAGAGCCAACGCTGTATGTGCATCCATGATGACAATCGGGAGCAAAATGAAAATTTGATGAGAAGTTTGAGCGTGTAGGGCGAACGTCAAACCGTCAAATAATTTTACATAAAAAAATTTGACCAAAAATTTGAGCGTGTGTGGTTCGCTTAAGACACTTCTTCAAAGTATTTCCAACTTCTGAGGGATCTTATCTATTTACGCATGATTATAGTACATTTAAAAGCATATATATAATTAGAAAAGGAGACTAAGAATCACTCCAAATCTCAACTATTTGCTGGACCACATTGCCATTCCTAGCAATCCCCAAGAATTCCCGAAGACAGAAGCAGCTCCAGTGAAGGCGAAAACGTCTCCAGAATCCAGGCGAGACACTTGCGGCAGATTTCAAAACCTGAGATAACTCAAGTGCAACTAACTCGAAGGAGAATGGAAGAGGAGTTGCGAAATGACTGGTTTCGGGATTCTGCAAAGGATTCATCTGTTTTCGACATAAAGGCATATACAGGCGATTCAGGATCTTGGCTAGCTGGCAGAGAGGAGAATGAGGAAGGGCCCATCCCTGGTAAAAATAAACCCCCATTTCGATGATGCTCTGTCAGCGATGAAGCCCCAGGGGTGAGATCACTTATGATCGGCAAAGGCCACAAATCTATTTATCGATCTATCTATCTATCTATCTATCTATCTATCTATCTATCTATCTATCTATCTATCTATCTATACATATGTATATATATATCTCATGGGTTTGTTTTGAATTTTGTTCCCCATATAGGACAATCAAATGCGGCGCCACAAAGGATCCAGTTCACATCTGGCAGCCGTGTACAAACAGGGAAGCCTTCAACTGACTATCAAAACGAAATGCATTTGTGAAAATGTGTAGAGAACTTTGTAAATAATTTTCCAAATGTATATCGCGTTGCTAATCAAGTATATTATTGTGGATGAATCTGCACATAATTGAGAGGGACGATACGACGCTTACACACACACACCTTAAAATGTGGGTGTGTGTGTGAGTGTTTGTTGAATGGAAAAACCGGTTTCAAAAAAAGAATATCATTACATCAGTTACAAAAACAAGGTACACATAAAATGAGAGAGAGAGAGAGAGAGAGAGAGAGAGAGAGAGAGAGAGAGAGAAACCAAACATTTCCATTATTTTTGTATTCAAGTTTAAAACACAATTCACGACATTATGAAAAAGTCATGCACATAGCAACAACAACGTCTAAGACCACGGATTGGAATAAAAAAAAAAAAACTATTTCGGCAAAGGCCAAGCGCTAGGGCCTATGAGGTCATTCGGCGCTGAAAATAATGTTGAACCAATTGTTAGGAGCGGCTAGAGAGGAAGATGGAAGAAAGGGAATATAAAAGGAATGAAAGGGGGTCGCAGCTAAGGTCCGAAAGAGCGCTGCAAAGAACCTTGACAGTAATGCCTACAGTGCACCGCATCAGCAAGAACATATTTGGAATCCTCGTGAAAAGTTCTATCAGGATAAAAGTAGCATGGATGGATATCCGGAGAAAAACGGCACCCGGATAAACCACCCTCTATAAAATCTACATATACTACGGTCCGACTTTGGTTTAATTCGGTCCAGTAGTTTAGCCGTCTAAGGCGAATATGCATAAATACATACATACATAGTCCGACCGTTAGTTTTATATATAAGAAAATATATATCCACGTCAGTATTTATTGGGTACTCGAAAGAATTTGAGGTTAATTACTTCAATATTTTGGGGTTCATTTTTGCTTTATCCTTCAATACTGCATACGTTATTTCTATGATCTAACCCTAGTATATATTCACGTCTGAAGTTCGTTTCAACGAAATATATATTTCCTCATGAGAGAGAGAGAGAGAGAGAGAGAGAAGAGAGAGAGAGAGAGAGAGATGCTTCCCGCTCAAAATGAATAAAAACCTAGGACTGTAGAATAACTGCCCTTGACAGGGTAGTTATTTCACGGCAGAGTTTGTCAGTTATATAGCAGAATGGCGATGACTATTCATCAAAACGCAGAAAGTTAGTGACACTAAAGTTACTAGCATTTATTTCCATCTATCTCCAACATATTTCACTATAAACGAAAAGCCCTTTTCCTTTTCATATAAACGTAACGTCATAATTTTGCTTTGATTCATTTGCGTATGTACTCTATGTATATAACTCCAAGACTCTTGAGATACTGTGTATGAGTATCGAGAGCCTTAATTTCAATCTGTCGTAAAAGGACGGTTATGAGTGGTGAAACTCTGTTGCAGTGTTTGCCGAAGTACAGTTGGACGTTTACTTAATCAGAGCTAAGTGCTCGAACCATGACGTTATCCAAGGAATCATATTTGCCATCCATTATCAAGGTAATTCTTCGTATCTCTTGTAAGGAATGAGGGTAACAAATTTAAAGAAAAAAATCGGAAAATAAACTAGATCCATTTAAGAAGAAATATTGCTTACATAACTCACTGTGCATCTGTTGACTTACGCAGTGGATTGAATACCGAGAAGCTATGCGACTATAAAGAGTGGCTGCGTCTAGGGAGGATGGGTGTGTAGGGCTCGCGATCTCATCCCAAAATATTTGCTTAGAGCCGAAAGACTAATTCCTTTTAGAGAAATCCTCTTTAAATTAAAAAAGGTCTATGATATATATACATATATAATGCATACATTATATCTGTGTGTTTGTATTATATATATATATATATATATATATATATATATATATATATATATATATATATATATATATATATATATATATGACTGGTAAAATGTTCTGTAACAACAGAGTTCCATCTAATAAAAGGAGCCCATAAAAACACCAAAAATAGAGAAAAAGTACTATATTTCAGAGACTGCTGTCTCCCTCTTCAGGTAGATGAATGAGAAAATTTCACAGAAAAGGTGGTATTTATACCAAGAGGTCCATCCACAAACAAGCCATTTTAAGTCACCCCCCCGCTGATAATCTTCCTCTAATCTTCTTAAGGGTTGGTTGAATGAAGACGTTGTCGATCGTGTCCGAAATCCATCCTCCTTTTGAGATGTTCATTACCTGCCTCTCTTTTATTAAGGCCGATTCCATCATTTGACTCTTGTACCGGCAGTTGCTGCTATAAATTACACGTGACAAATTCCAGTTTATTCTATGGTTATGTTCATTTATATGGTTGAAAATAGCCGAGTTCTGTTTGTCCATACCTAACTGACCGTTTGTGTTGTATTAATCTCTGGGAATTGGATTTACCTGTAAATCCGGATGTAAGATTGTCACAGTCCTGGCATGGATTTTCGTATACCCCAGAGTCCTTTGGAGATGTCTTTTGTTGGACGTTAATCAGGGATTTGGCTAAGGTGTTTGGGTAAGTAAATACAAAAGGGTTCGATTTTCCGAGGGGGTTGGTTATTCTCTTAATCGTGTCCAGGTGGGGAATTATTATTTTATTGTTGGGTGTATCTCTGGTCTTGTCTTTAGGGAGTCGGTAGAAAATTACGTTAGCTTTGTGAATTGCTTTCTCAATTATATGGTCAGGATATTTAAAGACGAAAGTTGCTTGCGAATTAGTTCAAATTCTTTTTTTCCAGGAATTCTGGGGAACAAATTCGTAAGGCTCTTAAGAACAAGTTACTAGCTACCCTACTTTTATTTTGATAGAAATGTCATGATAGCTAAAGTAGTTGAATGTTTATGAAAGTGAGAACGTTGGTTTTCTGTATATGGTAAATTTGTATTCTGTCGTATCTCTGATTATTAAAACATCAAGAAAAGGAAATTTTGTTGTCTGTTTCCCATTCAACTTTAAATTTGATGCTGGGCACTAATGTGTTTTTATTTCGAGAGGAATTCATTGAAATTGCCCCACCTATTATCCCAAAATGTTAGGATATCATCCACGTATCTCATCCAGACATGTTTTTGGGTTTTATTGCATTTATTACTGTAGTTTTCAAAGTATTTTCCATGTACAGATTGGCTAGAACATGACTTAAAGGACTACCCATACTACACCCGAATTTTTGCTTGTAGAATGATTCCCCGAATGAAAAATACGTTATTAGATGCACATAATTCAACTAGCTTTATTATTTTGTCAAGCGCCAATGGGAAAAATGATCTGAATAGGGGGATAATTTTACCCTTTAAAAAACTGAAGAACGTCCTGTACTGGTACTTTAGTGAACAAGGAATCTACATCAAGGCTTAAAAGTTTTATGTTGTGAAGTGGTATATGTGCTTCTCTGAATTTGTGACAAAAATCTTCCGAATGTTTAATGGTGACTGGGAGAAAAAGTGCCTAGAAAAGGGGAAAGGAGGCCAGCTAACCATTTAGAATTTTGTAATTGAAAAGCACCGGCACATGAAACGATGGGTCTGAATGGAAGATTGTCTTTGTGAGTTTTGGGAAGGCCATAAAAATAGGGTAATTTAGGATTAATTACTTTAAATTTCTCTAATAGTTCAATACTCTTTTTGTCTTTGCCAATTAATCTTACTTTCCGAAAAAATTCTGTGGGAACGTTTTGGAGGGATTTTTCGTCAGTTTTTCGTATGTGTTTGTGTCGCTAAGGAGCTGGTTGATTTTGTCAAGGTAGAAGTCTTTGTCCATTATTACGATTTTGCCGTCTTTGTCGGATCTACTTATTATAACATCTAACTTTTTTAGGCGAGGTGGATGGCTATCATGAATCTGCGGGGAACAGGATATTTCTTATGTAAGTCAGTTTAAAGCATTTAGTAACACTCCTTTTAAACATATCTCTTCACGGTTGTAGTTTTTGTCAGATATGAATTTATCAAAAGCCACTAAGAAGTCTAGGTTGTTTTTGCGGTCTGGCATAAGGGCAAAGGATAAGCCTAAATTTAAAACTAAATGTTTGATTTACAGTAAGGGGGTGTTGGATAAGTTTAAAAACTTTGTCTTGTTGCTCAAGATTATTCCATGCACTATTGTCTATAAGGTTATTTAACTTGCGTAGAAGTCTGTTGGAATGAGTCACGCTATTATAGGCAGCAATGTCGGACAGAATGAAATCAGATACCGTGGTATTGTGGTCCGTAGTGAGGAGGCGAAGATTAGACTGGTTTGCCATATATCACTCTGCGTAGTACGAAGATGTCGTTTTTCGTATCGGTGATTCTTTCCTCCAGGAAAATCTTGTGTGAGAGAGAAGGGGTCCGATTGCAGAGTCCATCTCCCGAATCCGTACATTTTGGTAGTACTTGTTCTTTGAGGCATTCTTAAAAATTCTAAAAAAGTGTTTTTGGTTTTTCAGCGGTGTAGTCTGATCCATATACAGAAAACCAAACGTTCTCACTTTCATACATTCACTACTTTAGCTATCATGACATTTCTATCAAAATAGGTGTAGCTAGTAACTTGTTCTTAAAGAGCCTTACGAATTTGTTCCCCAGAATTCCTGGAAAAAGAATTTGAACTAATTCGCAAGCAACTTTTCGTCTTTTTAAAATATCCTGACCATATAATTGAGAAAGCAATTCACAAAGCTAACGTAATTTTCTACCGACCCCCTAAAGACAAGACCAGAGATACACCCAACAATAAAATAATAATTCCCCACCTGGACACGATTAAGAGAATAAAAACAACCCCCAAACCCCCTCGGAAATCGAACCCTTTTTGTATTTACTTACCCAAACACCTTAGCCAAATCCCTGATTAACGTCCAACAAAAGACATCTCCAAAGGACTCTGGGGTATACGAAATCCCATGCCAGGACTGTGACCAATCTTACATCGGATTTTACAGGTAAATCCCTTCCCAGAGATTAATACAACACAAACGGTCAGTTAGGTATGGACAACAGAACTCGGCTATTTTCAACCATATAAATGAACATAACCATAGAATAAACTGGAATTTGTCACGTGTAATTTATAGCAGCAACTGCCGGTACAAGAGTCAAATGATGGAATCGGCCTTAATAAAAGAGGCAGGTAATGAACATCTCAAAAGGAGGATGGATTTCGGCCACACGATCGACAACGTCTTCATTCAACCAACCCTTAAGAAGATTAGAGGAAGATTATCAGCGGGGGGTGACTTAAAATGGCTTGTTTGTGGATGGACCTCTTGGTATAAACCCTTACCACCTTTTCTGTGAACTTTTCTCATTCATCTACCTGAAGAGGAGACAGCAAGTCTCTGAAATATAGTACTTTTTCTCTATTTTGGTTTTTTGTTTTTATGGCTCCTTTTATTAGATATATCTATATATATATATATATATATATATATATATTATAATATATATATATATATATATATATAAGGTAAATCGTGTCTGGTCACACTGCTTTCAACGGAAACATAAAAAGAGAGAGGTAACTTTACACTCAGGTAGCAGTAAACTTTTCAACTTTAACTCGAAGAGCACACAAACATCTCCAGTTTAAGTGCTTTAAAGGTCACGAAAAGACAAACCAGAATGTAAATATAAAAGTCAACAATGTTGCCAAGGGATAAAAGAGAAAGGGACCTTGCTTAAGGCGCTCTCTCTGAAAAGACTTTTGAGGTTGGCTGGATGGTACGACTTCAAGAAACTCTCACTGAAAGCTACGAGTACATAGTACTACTCTTCTGCAGTACAGTTTTCTTTAAGAGTAAGTATTTGTTTACTCGTTTCTGAGTACATAGTACTCTTCTGCAGTACAGTTTTCTTTAAGAGTGAGTATTTGTTTACTCGTTTCTAACTCCTTTTATTAAAATGCTCCAATCTACTCGGGCATGTTAGTTTCTTAAGAGAGGGACGATAAGGAAAACTTAAGGATAACAGGAATTTAAGATTTCCCTGAGGAGCATACAAATGATTTCATTTTTAAAGCTAGTTAGATTTGCGTGCATGTATACAAAACACGTGATTGACGCCTGGTTACAAGTTTACAAAATAAAAACTTCTAATCATACGGGATACTCTGGCATGCAAAAACTACGGAGAATAAAAATATACTCAGAAATAAATCGACATTTACAGAATAAAGGATAATATTTTCCGTAGAATAATTAAAGTGACAGCAGAGAAGTGAAGCGATGGATGTGGAATACCAGTAGAATGAATAAGTTTTTATCTTTACATTTTCAAATACTCTTAATTTATATATATGGCTTATACATTTTAAATTCATTCTTATTGAATTGACCCTTTATATTTTTCCATTTGTAACCCAAACAAAACGATTATAAAGAAATCGTGACACTTAAGAAGAACTTAAAAAAGAGATAGAAAAACGCAAAGCAAAAATAAAAGGCAATCGAAAGTTCATTTACGATTGTGCAACACACTGATATCTCATTTCCCACTGCTTGTGAATTGTGTGGCAATCGCACGACCCGCTGCGGAAATATAACCCGAGAATTATAGCTCTGCTATGATATTACTCCTCTATAACACGCTATTGGGAGTGGCACACACACACACACACACACAAAAGAGGGGCTTTGCAGAAGTCTGACAACAAATAAAAACACGAGATGCAGGAATAGAGTATTACCAGATCAAATATTGGTTCATCATGACGAAGGTAGGATACGAAACATCTATCATTTGCTGGAATACGTTGCTGTTAAAAAATGTTTGTTTTATAGGCTTATTACGCTAATAAAAGCTAAGTAATAAAGCTATACCTCCCCTTCAGCACATTCTGCCATTCAATAAATGTAAGGATGGACAGAAATCTCTTGTGGGAGGGGAAAAAAATATGTATGAATGCAGTAGTTTCTTATGCAATTCAGTATAAACGTGAATGCTTTAAAATTAAAGCAATTACTTTTAAAGAAAAAGATTTCTTGCCACTCTACAGAAAAGAAAAGGAGATTTCTTCTAAAGTTGGATTAGAAGAATATATCGCTATTCAACAGTAGGAATACACGCGTACATACACACACTATACATACATACATATATATACATCCATATAAATATATATATATATAATAATATATAAATAATATATATATATATATATATATATATATATAATACACAAATGAGTGTTTGTGAGTGAGAGCGTCAATGTGCTTGAGAGACCAATATATCTTGAGGATAAACCGCAAAAGGGAAATGTGATGGAAGTCCATACAGCAAACTCCAAATACATCGCGACTCGCGAATAGAGAGGAGGAGGAGGAAAGGGCAAGAACCCACCTTGACTATAAATTGAATCCCCGGGGTCTCCAGGGACGATAAAAACACCTCGGTTACTGACATTCTGGGGAGGCAAAACAATGAATTATCGTTTATATCGACAGGCAGGAATTGCCGAAATCCAGAGAAGGGAAATGGAATTATCTGCAGCATATGGACCTACACGAGCGTCCAGCATCTACGAAAATACCTTTAAATATGTATAAATATGTATACATATACACACACACTCACATATATATTGTTGTTATATACATGTAGGCTCTCTCTCTCTCTCTCTCCTCTCTCTCTCTCTCTGTATGTGTGTATATATAATATAGTATATATATTATATTATATATATATATCTATATATATTATATATATATCTATATAAGGGTTTAAAGGGTTTTTTGGCCACGAACAGGAAAAACCATGGAAAAAGCGAGATAGCCAGAGTACTTTTTCGGTCCCTAGTAAAAGGGTTCTGAACAGGAACCGTCGAAGAAGTACTCCGGGCTATCTCGCTTATTTTTCATTTTTTCCTTCGTGGCAAAAACTTTTATTTATATATAGCATAACGTTTTATATACTTCGTGATCAAGTTATTCATATATATATATATATATATATATATATATATATATATATAATATATATATATATATATATATATATGGTATAAGTTTTTTTTCGATATTGAGGGGTGGCTCCTGAGGAAAGTAGACAACAATAAACGACAACAATGTTCATTACCATACGGATACTCTACTTGCTAAATCGTGGATGAACCCTTTGAGAAGTACAACTCTCACAACATTAGCTACTTCATACACCTATACAGAAGGCTCATCAGCAGCGCGTCGAATCCCCATTTATAAACTGTTCTCTCCATCCCTATTATAAACACTTTCTCTTGTCTCCTGGATACCATGGCTTTTCCTTTCCAAGACTTTTTTTCTTACGTTCGATCAAAACATCTCTAGGTCTTTCTTAATTCCTTCTCGATAAAATGATTGAATCATACTTTTCACTGTTATCGTTCATTCTTGCCACAAGACCAATACGTCCCAAAAATAATAATAATCAGATCCGTCCTTTCCCCTGTACTAAGCTTTTGACTTCATCTTGTACGTACTTTGATATTTCTTACTCTACCAGTTCTTACAGTACATCTACTAAGAAAACAGTAATTTAGCTAAACAGCCTCAGCCTCTCACATAATTTGACCTCACACTTGACTGCCATGCAAAGAGATTAAACCTTCATAGGTAATTCAAATCTTTTGCCGATCTTTTGCGCCAATAGCCCTACCTGTCTTGCACCACCTGTTCTGTGGAATCCCTTTCTCATCCTATTATCATTCTTTATAAATAATCACAAACACTTATCGTAGCAAACCACTTTGAATTCTCGTACCATCTGTATTGATATTTATCGTCCAATCTTCGGGTTTCCATTTACGATCATAACCTTACTCTTGCTGACATTTACAACCCACTTTCTCCTCTTGCGGACATTTTTCACTCTCTTGCACTAACTACAGTAATGTATCATATGAAAGCAAGATTCACGACACATTTTCTTGTCCCTAAAGTTTTCAAACACTGAAGCTCCTTACTGTGCATACAGAAAATTCTACAGCATGAGAGAATTAGGAAAATATACAAATTTGATTTGCCACCCTTCTTAAGTAAGGAATGTCAAAACATATATATCAGGCGCTTTTGAAGTTGTTCATCACATACCTAATTTACATATATATGGAGGATTGTTGCGAATACGACCTTTTCCACTTAACTTTAACCTTAGATTTCTCTAATAAAATTCCAGACTGATGCATCTCTATTCGACCACATTCTTCTTTTTAGGTCATTAAGCAGGCCATTATTGCGCCACTCATCTCATTCAACAATTATTTTCATTTCCTTAAAAGCAAATATAACAAAAATATTTTTTTTAAAGGTTGATACAAGGGTATTTCGCGTTTGGATCCCTCCGAGAACAGGTCAAATTTAATATTAGCTACGGGGGCTGCCGTTTGACATTTTTATGATGCATAAATAATGGCATTCGTATCCACCAATGGCGTTCTGTTTTCTTTGTGGTTATTTATTTCATTTCTAATACTAATGTTTCTCATACCTCAATAGAAAACGGTAGAAAATACAAAACCTATAAAAATAACATTGGGTGAAATGGTATGAGTAAATTGTGTAAAAAGGCACAAAAAGATCATCCCCACAAGAGAAATATTGATTGACCATCCATTTTAAGACAGATCTGGACACTTGCTCAGCACCCAACTTGAAAACAAAACGTTAAAATCAAAGTTTTAGGAACACTCTACATCGAATGGAGGACACATTAGCCCTATCATTAAAGACATAAACCCAATTCAGAGTGGTAATGAAAACTGACACTTTTTAATTTATTAAGGCGGTAGAATGAAGATACGAAAATATTTCATTGAAGTTCATATTTCTTTATCATCATCACAGTGTGCCTCGATGCAAAAGGATTTTTACAAAATGAATTTTATTGTTATTGAAATGTGAACCGCAGAACAAAAGGAAGTATAAGTATTCATTGCAATTCTTACTTTTCGCCATTTACGCCAGAAAATAAAACTACTTGTGGCGGGTTGAATGGGGGTGGGGGGAATGGGTGGTTGGAAGAAAAACAAAAAGTTAGAGAAACACCGGACGAACTGGGAACTATCACAATGAAGTTGGTTCCCATCAAAGACTTTTAAAGAGTTCCAGTGATGCAAAGTTTTAGCGCTGCTAATTGATAGTCTACAAAATTTACTGATGAGAGAGAATAAGGACATTGTCACTTGCATGTGGTGCGTTTCAACAAATTTGACAAACTTCTGGGCAGACAAGTTGACAGAGAAATTCGTGAGGTAAAAACCTAACTTTCTCTCTCTCTCTCTCTCTCTCTCTCTCTCTCTCTCTCTCTCTCTCTCTCTCTCTCTCTCTCTCTCTCTCATATACTTAGTGCATGTAAACATTCAAACCCTATAAAAAAAGAATGCTCATCTTGTATGAAAGGGGATAATTATCAACAGCTTTCTGAACCTGAAATTACAGACAATTCTCATTCTAAAAAATACAATAGAACAAAGGAGTGGAGGAGTAGTGCCTTGAATTATCTGCCACTATCCATTCAAATCACCAAAAAATATTTAAGGATATACAATTATGCATCTTGAGTTTAAATGTCTGAAAATACATGAATACTCCAAGAAATGTCCTATAAACCTCACTACATCGTTTAAATACACGAATTTGAAACTGCCAAATTCTTCGGTTTTTCTTGCTTTACTACAAAAATACTAGGAGGTCAAAAAGCGCTATGATGTGAATCGTTACTTTCAAATACGTATATAACTGTCAAGACTGTAAGGAAGGTCTGTTTGCTGTTAAATACTGAGTTTTCTCTTCTGAAAGATTACTGAATGTTCCAAAGTGCTTCGTTCAGCACTAGAGCCGTTTATTATGCAAGATTTGATTGCCTTGAATAAGAAGCTTACAGGCATAATTAAGAAGCTTATTGGCATAATTAACTTATGTAAAATTAATTCTGTAATACATATATCATTTCTGAATACATTTTTTCCTTAATAAAAAACAAAAAAAGCACGTTGCACTGGCTCGAGTGACGCTCCTCTACTGTTACAAAAACAGATCACCAAAGAACGTGCAAATAAATCATAAATGCTATTTCTCTTTTCAGTACTTAATAAAAACTACTTATAAAGGAAACAAAATTCCTATTAACTTCACAGACTTGAAACGCAAGTTTATAAGTGGTCACTACTTGGCAATAACGGGAGCCATGAACCCATCTGATTCGCTTAAAAATTCATCATCTGCATTAATGACATTAAAACTGATGTTATGCAAGAGCGCCAATATTGTAAATCAAACAATTCGAATTTTAATCAAATTACTTCACCGACTAACTGACTGCTCGCCTTCAATGCTCCTGGATATTTTCTTCAACCGTATTATAATACTGAGGTGACCGATAGACAAAGTATAATTATGTATCTAGATCAATGATTCTCAACCGCGTGGGGGGGGGGGGGGGGGGGGGGGGGGGGGGTGGGGGGGGGGGGGGGGGGGGGGGGGGGGGGGGATTTCCCCCTAGGAGGAATTTCAAAGTTTCAAGGGATCTGACCACAGATTGACAGGCTCAAACTGGCTCTAGGACCACACAAAACGCTGTGTGTATCGGCTCGCGATACCGATTTTCAGTATTATGCGCATATAATTTGAAATGCACCTTGTGAGGCACACAATTTTGGAAAGTAGGGGGGTGGGGCGGTCAGGGCGAATGCCATTCTGACATATGATGAGAGGGGGGGGGGGGGGGCGACAAAAAAGGTTGAGAACCACTGTTCTAGACTACTTTCACGGAAAACTGACACTGCCCCCCCCCCCCTCTCTCTCTCTCTCTCTCTCTTCTCTCTCTTGTTTTTTTTTTTTTTTTTTTTTTTTTTAACCAAACTAAAAATCTAACCAAGCGAGTAATTACTTGAGTGACTAAAATGTGGTCTTTGAACTGTGAAGATCTTCCCGAAGGCGTGTTGTCATCTATGCATTTTTAATATATGTAAGGATTTTTTTCTTTCTTTTATTTTTTCTTCTTTGTCCCATCGGGGAAAAAAAAGGTCAGGTTGGACTTGGGAAAAAAAAAATCTATTACCATAATGGAAAAATTCGAAAGTTAGCAGATTTGTCGTTTAGTTTAACGGGAAATAATGTTAGCATAATGCAAGTCTGGTTACACGATGTTGGATTTTCGAAGTGCGCTCAACATACAGTAAAAATCTCCAAAGTTTTGAGGCTTTTCATATGATGTAATGTATACAAATGTATATATATGTGCATATACATACATATATATATTATATCTTATCAAACAGCTATATAGAGAAAAGTTAGCATTATGTTCCACCATTTCATTATACTTTCCATAGTTCCTGTTTGAGAGAGAGAGAGAGAGAGACTAGCTATCACAGATATCCCGCGTAGACTCCAGCAAAGAGCACAGTAAAGCAAGCGCAGCAACTGGTGGCCGATAAGGTTGATCCAGAAGGCCACTCAGGAGCAAACGCTATTTGCACAGAAATTTTATTTACACGAATAAGCGCGAGTGACCACTTCTGTGTCACCGGAACCTTCCCACTCAACAGGCGTCGACTTCCCGAAGGTATTTACTGAGTTTCGTCTTTTCGATCACTCATTAGTCGATGTGCATCACCTGGCGAATGCTAGCGTTATCAACAATATGTTGGAATTTATTTCTCTCTCTTGAAAAGCTAATGCATATTTCACTGTCACTTTTGTAGTCACCTCAATAGACATGGTTTTGAAACTGGCCGGTGCAGATGTACTTAAAATTTTATTTTGGTAGTGATTCCTATGTATCTAAGAGTATAAAAAAAAAAAGTACCGCATGAACGGGTAACAAAACTATGATATAAATACAAACACTATATATACATATACATTATATATATATATATATATATATATTATATATAATATATATGTATATATATATATGTGTGTGTGTGTGTGTGTGTGTGTGTGTGTGTATATGTGCGTGTAATGTTCATGTGTCGCTTAATAGCATGTGACAATAAATCCAGCTGAAGATACAGGACAAACAAAAAAGAGGAAGTAGTACCAAGTGCTTTCATGTTATTGCACTGTAGCTTGAAAATATGTCGAAATAACACGAAAGCACTTGATACTACTTCCTTCTTTTATTTGTCCTGTGAATTCAGCTGAATTAGTTGTTACATGCTATAACACATGACTGGATACAAATATGTGTGTGTATAGCATGTAAAATAATCTGCAAATAGCCCAGCAATGATTAATGATTATGCAAATTCGAATCACCATGTTCTGCAACATCTTCAATATATCAATAAGCATTTAAGAAAAAGCAAGATTCGATCGACTACTCCCTGAATTACGATATATATATATATATATATATATATATATATATATATATAATATATATATATATATATATATATATATATATATATGTGTGTGTGTGTGTAAATATATATATATATATATATAAATATATATATATATATATATATATATATATATATATATATATATATATATATACGTATATATATATATATTATATACACTCACAGACACGTCTACCACTACACAAAAACATTTCCGCTAAAAAAACTTCCTTGTCCCATTTTTCACACACTGTCACTCCATCCCCCAGACAATAAATGATACGAAATCTTCGCAATGAGAAGTTTATTGCATGAAACTTTAGTCCTCGATTGTCCAGTCACACATAGAAATTCCAACGATCTTACAGCCGAGAGAATACGTCGGCCAAGTTTGCTAGTTTCTGACACTCGTCCGTTATGAAGCTATGCCGCTGTCCTGAGCTCCAGCAGCTGCCACACATTTGCCCGATTTCCGAAAAGTCTGGCTCCATTTCACAAAAAAATGCTTGCTGAAGTAGAATGTCTGCGTCTTGCAAGTTTGCAGCACCTTTCATTTCCTTTTATATGGTGTTGTCTTTCATGTTTTTACATAATTTCGAAAGGATTATTCCTATAGTTCACTTCCAGTTTTGGCGGCTATTTAAACCGGATTCACTCATATATTTATTTGTATATATATATATATATATATATATATATATATATATATAATATATATATATATATATATATATATATATATAATGACTCGGACGTCCTATGTCCTATGATATCACATTCACACACTCTTTTTCGTCCCGACTGAAGTTTTCACCCAAAAGCAGCGACGGATGCATATGGCTCCGTCATTAAGCAGAGCAAAGGACTGACTGCGCCTTCTAACAAACAAACCCTTCCTTATCCTGCGAACGAAACGTTCCCCCGACACAAGTACTGCTGTCTGCAGCACCGCACACACACAAGTGAAGTGAGAGAACAGCCTAAATTTCCCGCGAGTCGAGCATCATTATTTACGCGCCAAGGCTGAGGTCACAAGGGAAACCACCGTTGCCAGTGACGTCATGCGGCACTTGAATGTACGCACGAAAACACATGATTAAAACCTCTCAGGCTTAATCAGACAATAACGTAAACACTGAAAAATATACACTGAACCTCACTTCCTTTTATGTATAAACAATGTTAATCTATCTTTCCAATAATATGAAAATTGAAACTTTCTCTTAGAAAACACAACTATTTATAGATCAGACATTCGGGCATGTAAAAACACGACTCAAAATATCATTTCACTTTCATTTCTTTAACATTCAACGCCTGTGCGTGTTCGCGATCATAAAATCTTGACAAGGCGACCGCACGAGTTGCCATTTACTTAATTTCAGGTGTTCTCGTGGGAAGTGTGTGACCAAATGGCCAGCGATTGAATCGTCCCGCACTTCCCGAGGTCTTTCCGCAGACATTTGTGTTATCGGAGTCCACACAGCGAGCACAGCAGGGAAGGAGGAACAGCAGCAGCAGCAGCAGCAGCCTTGGCTGAACCATATGACACACAAACGGATTGATTGCGACGCCGACCTTCAAAATACTCGAAGATTTATCGCTTACTTCCGACACGGGGACTTTCTAAAGCGTACCGTATTCGTTCCAACACTTCGACTCGTTACGTGAAGTACGCCGTACTGCGATTTTTAAAAAGGTCACACGGATTACGGTGTGCATTTCTGAATTCTCTTCATAGTCCAATCATATTTTTACTTGCAGATTTACATATTAACCCATGTACATTTTTCATGTCGTCCGGGCGTCTCGAAGAGGAACAGGAAAAAATTTTAAAAAAAAGTTACATCATCGCTTCTAAGCTGTCATCCTAATGTCTTCTGGTCAGGTCGAATACTGAGTAGTTCTGCAGTTTCGAGTACACATAGAAAAAAAAACCTCGAACACGCGCACGCACACACACATAAACACACACTTTAAACACACTAACGCCTAGGAGGATAAGCTTACTTCCGTTCACCAAGTATAAAACTTTGATGACAATAAGTCTCAATCCCTGGTATATCCTGGCTATGACTCCCCCCACATTCGACTTACTACCACGTCGTCTGTTAAGGGACAACGGAATTTGATGGGACATGCCTAATTGCTCGACCCTGGCGTTTTCACTACACATCTATCTACTCTCTCTCTCTCTCTCTCTCTCTCTCTCTATATATATATATATATATATATATATAATATATATATATATATATATAAGTATTCGTCCACGATGAAAAGTTAAACAGACAGCTGAGTGCGGGATCTCTGGCCTTTTTACTCTAGACATTTTTAAAGCAAAGTGAGCTTGATGCGTTCGCTTTAACATGACTTTGAGTAAATGATCAAAGATCTGGCATACTCCGCCGTTTCATTTTAGTCCCAACCAAATACTTTGCTTATACTTTATTTAAAGTTGTTAAAAACGTGACATACATCACACGCAATAATATATATATATATATATATATATATATATATATATATATATATATATATATATATATATACACACACATATATATATATATTCACTAAATATTGTCCATATGTAGGAAGCTCATTATATATTCAAGATGCGAAAGGCAGCCGTAGAGGATGTTTGCTGTAGTGACACTACGAGTAATAAAAGTTATTCAAGGCATTTACGAATATTCTGACGGTCAAAAGCGGATAAGATTCAAAGAATGTTTGTTTCGGTCATCGTGGTATTTATGAATATTCTGACGCTAAAAAAAGGAGAAAATTCAAAAAATTTTGTGTTCAGAGTATCTCTGCTGATTAACTGATTGGAAAAATGAATTAGCCTTACGGCGATACAGTATGGTGCAAATAGTAGTAATTACTTACAAATGGGAAAAAATGAGAAATCTAATTTTGCATGGAGATAACGTATGAGACTCCACTCTTCCAAGTGTCTTATCACCATGTTTGCGTAAGTTTTAATCTTCTAATTAGGAGGAGATAAAAAAAATTAGCAATCAGCCAGGGTTACACTCGTGAGTGCTTGCTCACAGGAGATCTTGATAAGTGAGGGTTGCTGGTCGTTGGAAGGCAGGATTCAAAAGGATAATGAAAGGGTTGTAAGTGGATTTGAGCCGTGTTAATGCGAACAAATTGGGATTTGTACAGTCAAGGTGAATGTCATTACAGGTAATTAAAAGAACAGGTCGTAACTTAACAAAATACCGTGCAATTGGATATCACAAAATATAGACTTATAAAAAAAATGGTTTGGTAATTTTTTGACATTAGGGAAATGAATTATACGAGTAAATGTAATTAAGGGAAAGTCGCAAACAACCATTATTTAAAATCAACGCACATCACTACATAATGAAATTGTTAATAAATAAATCTCGCAATATTAGAATGCGTTTAATAAGAGAAGGCCTGAAAAAAAAGTGAATGAACGATGCATAAATACCACAAAAATAGAATCATATAAGTCTACATATATCCATCCGGTCACGGGATTTCTTCATTATAGTTCAAGGCTCAGTGATGGGCGTATCCAATACGAGTACGTGTGACGAAATAGGAAACAGAGCATTATGTAATTATAAAGAGATATATATCTCGCTAAAAAGTGACCAGTACATTTTATATATATATATATATATATATATATATATATATATATATATATATAAAATCAGGCTAAAATTCTCTAGGCCTATTAATATTATGCTACGATAGTGATGATGTGTCTATTCCACCTCTAGTAAAATCATCTGACTTCCACAGATACATGTAAATGCTATGAGCGGAAGTGGAGGCGTATCCTAATTTATGACCGAAATTTTAAGGTTAACCTCTTGGCGTGGGTTAAAATCCTACCCAGCATTTAGGGTATCTCCGCATGAGTTCAAGATACATACATACATACGCAATATATATATATATATATATATATATATATATATATATACATATAATATTTATACATATATATATACATTACAGTGTAAGTTTTATAAAATTTCATTGGGGATTCTACCTTGCATTTCGTGTGTGTATATATACAATATAGTTATATATATATATATATATATATATATATATATATTTATATATATATATAATATGTTTGTGTGTGTGTTAGGCTGCTATTCTACCATACTTCAGAAAGTATGGTGTGAAAAACAAAAAACAGTAGCACGGCACTTTTATAACCATGGAGCTAAAATCAATCAATTAACCTGCCAGATCTCAAAAAGGATAGAGAAGAGAGAAAAGACGACCCTCCCTCTCCTCTGATACCAAAGACGCAGACATAACAATCAATTCACTAATCGGATCTGGGTTGGTCTTATAATCCTGAGAGAGAGGAGGTCTAGGCCTTCCCGTCTGGCTGTTGTTAAAGGTGAGTCTTCCTAGACGAACTTCAGGCCTGGCAACATCTAATGATATGTTGCCATGCAGCTTTTTATAAGGGATTAGATGAATGTTCCTTTAGTCTGACTGTGGGAATGTTGGATTTTACCGTATAAGAGCATCAAAACATTTGTTAGACAAGTAAAGGTATATACAGCAAGAAAAATGATTTCCAATGTTAATCGATACTTGCCGCAATAGTGACATGTAAATTGATTGTAAATTTGTAGGCAATTTCAGATGTTTAAATATATTCAACTAATATGAGCCGTGGAGCAAAAATTATCTTAGATATGTACGGCAAAAGAAACTATCGCCAGTCTCATAACGACCACATATTTCATTCTTGCTCTGAAAGCAAACATTCATCGATAGAAACTTCGAGTTTCTCATATAATTATTTTACTAAACTGTTTTAGTATTTTTCTGTCAGGTCAAAAAAATTAATTCTGTTCAATCAATTGTTACTATAGGTACGGCATTTGAAGACTTATTTATGCTCTTTAAAGCCATGAAGACTATATGTACACATTTTATGACCATGGCACTGGAAAACCACGGTATCAATGACAATGGTAGTGATGACACCAGATAACGCTTAATAAATCAACAGAATCAATCAATACTATATTTCAGAACTTGGTTAATAAATTATCCTTAGCATTTGAACCGACAGTCGTTTTCAACCAAGTATTTGATATTTTATTTGTTTAGTTATTCTTGTTAAATCAAAGTGACCTCGTGCCAGAACGGGCTCTTGCCCGCGGAAGGGGCCCTCAACTTCTCTGAGCATCGAGAGCAGCGACCACAGCGTGTGAGAAAGGCCGACTGCATTCCGCTGTCGGGTTAAACGAACGGGCCTGGAAGTCTTTCCTTCCTCCTCCTTGTCTCTCCATCTCATTTTACGGTCTGCAAGTTTTAAGTGGAAGCCGTAATTATCATCACCACGAGCCCCCCCGTCTCGTCGTTGCAGCAGAAGAGGAGGGAAATATTCAAATTGTTCGGGAAAACGAGGGCGAACTGCGCTGCGGAATCACGGGATGGGAACATCTGGCACAGAGGAAAAAATGAATGAAAAGAATGAATGAACAGAAGAATGGGAGGCTGTATGGCGACGGGGAGGTCGAATACGCGTCAGAGTTGAGTAAAAAGATGAAGATGAAACGAACAGAGAACAATGAAAAACTAAATGGTAATAAAGAGACAAATTTCATTTCGGAGGCAATGGAAAAAGTTCATGAAATATTTTAGAAATAATAATAATAATAATAATAATAATAATAATAATAATAATAATAATATCCTTTATTTCAGCTCAGGGCCATATACATGGAATATACAAAATACAGGCAGTAACATACACAATCTAGATACATGTGACATGATAAAAAAATGAATAAACGGCACTATCCACACAATAGCTGAGGCAGTATAAAAGATAGTAATCATAATACTGGTAATTATTGGAGAGAAAAAAATGCATTGAGAGTTATAATACTTAGTGCACAGATTATATAACTTAAATTTCAGCTAGAGACCTTAGGTGGTTACAGTAGTCAGGTCCAGAGGGCTATATGCGAAAATTGAATGTAGAAATACTTTAACTTGAAAGAATTCACAGTAATAATGAAAAAGTAAAATATCAGCAATAAATATGATAATAATGACAGATTCTGCAGGTGACTCCTTGCCAATACAGAGATTAAGTCCTTTAGGGAACAAAGGCCTCATTTTCCCATCTTTCCCACAATTTAGATCTTCTCCTTGCTGAAAAGCAGTCGGTTTTTAGATAACAGAAATAACTGAAAAGCAGTCGGTTTTTAGATAACAGAAATAACTGAAAAGCAGTCGGTTTTTAGATAACAGAAATAACTGAAAAAGCAGTCGGTTTAGATAACAGAAATAAACTGAAAAGCAGTCGGTTTTTAGATAACAGAAATAACTGAAAAGCAGTCGGTTTTTAGATAACAGAAATAACTGAAAAGCTGTCGGTTTTTAGATAACAGAAATAACTGAAAAGCAGTCGGTTTTTAGATAACAGAAATAACTGAAAAGCAGTCGGTTTTTAGATAACAGAAATAACTGAAAAGCTGTCGGTTTTTAGATAACAGAAATAACTGAAAAGCAGTC
Organism: Macrobrachium nipponense; assembly: GCF_015104395.2. Lineage (NCBI taxonomy): Eukaryota > Metazoa > Arthropoda > Malacostraca > Decapoda > Palaemonidae > Macrobrachium > Macrobrachium nipponense. The sequence goes on from NC_061109.1 coordinate 114,561,247, forward strand.
GGTTTTTAGATAACAGAAATAACTGAAAAGCAGTCGGTTTTAAGGAGATACCCTAATTCCAGTGCGAGGTTAAATGAATGAAATACTTAACAGAGAAAAAATCATATGGAAGATAAGATGAACAATCTTAATAATCCTTACCAATATGATTAAACTTGCTCGTGTTCATTACCATGCAAATAACTAAATACGATCGAAGGGTTTTCCTTTGCGTAACTGGCATTTTCATTTAAGAAATAGACAGTCCAATAAGGAATAACCTCACAAAGGAAAAATGCTGGAGACCTCTAAAAGACAACGACACGAACACACCGACATGAATCCACTCATAAATTGAAGCATCTCTCATGCCAATCAGTATCCAATCACGAGCCATGACCTGCCCTGACTCGATCTTCAGGGCTGAACGACCAATAAACGCCCAGCATTTACGACCATCATGGACTATCCCAACCTACTGGGAATGGCGTGTGGTGGACTGTCGTGCACGACGTCACATCACGGTTTCTCCTGCAGTATCCCCAAGTGGTATCCTTATAGCAAGTCATTCGAAGGCTCACGTGACTGAGACTGGCCAAGTTCAAATACGACATCTGCATATCCGGCCCTAATCAAGTTTATGGGTCATTTACGTGTGTGTGTGTGTGTGTGTGTGTACGTGATTCTGCCGCTTTTTAGTACATTAACACATAATGATAAAAAGTGTATGACGCTGCAAACTACTGTGACTAGGATTTTTTAGTAAGTTTACAAAGGGTTCGGGTTTTATTCTCTCTCTCTTCAGTGTTGGTGCATGAAGTGGCTAATGCTGGGGAAGTTTTACTTCAAAAGTGGTTTATCCACGCTTCTGTACTCAAAGTATGAAGTGGACATTCCGTTGCTTTTATATCTCTGAGGCCTATCCCTGTTAGTGAAGACCACTTAACGCTGAAACAAAAAGTTACACGTAGAAACACAGACAACTACACACACACACACACACACACACACATATATATATATATATATATATATTCTATATATATATATATATAGATATATATATATATGTGTGTGTATGTGTGTGTGTGTGCGTGTGTATGTAAAAATGCCTGCACGAGCACAATCACAACCCTATGTACTTTACAGAACATAACATAGACATCAAAGTGTCACATTTATTTATATACAAGGCTAGTTGTGAGAATAAACAGACAACACAACACGTTGTCAGGATGAGAATCAGTTACGGTATCTGATCTATTTTCAACATTCATGATGCACTCTAATGTCGGTCTCTATTGTCCATTACTGCAGGTTTTGTAGCCAATGTAGTCAATGTCTGGAAAATTAGATATGCGATGCTTTTATGTAATAATCTCAATATAACTTTAAGCTTAATTACTCTATTTACATTTTGTCTTACAGCTGTGTCTCCTGGTGTTAGCCTTTCCAATTCCGAACTAGTCTTTAGGGAGACGGTAGTTCGCCGCTTACCTTATGTCAACCTGGATACAACTTTCCACACTCAACAAGTATCAGGTACCTGAAGTTCTCTTACGGCATCAGTTATGTCGTTATTTTTCCAGGATTTCGACCAAAGTCCCCCCACCCCCCTTCCCTCACCACTGCCTGGGGACCCTATCTGAATAGAACATAGAATGAGGTCATTCTGCCTGAAACGGAAATTGAAAGTAAAATGGTCTGAAAGTAAGATGGAAGAATGAGAATATGAAGGGAGGAACAGCAAAAAGGAATGAAAGGGTTACAGCTAGGAGCCGATGGGAAGCTACAAAGAACCTTAAGTAAATGCCTACAGCGCACCGCATGAGGTGAACTGATGGCACTACACCCCTACGAGAAAAGTACATACCTGGTGTAACGAGGTGCTGGTACCCACAGGAACCATTCAAATAATTACATATCTCAGCGTCTATGTTTTTCTGTAGCAAATGTACACACAAGTATGTTGCTATTCAATTACGTGGGGTCTACGTTATATAATTAGGCAGCGGAGGGAGTTCTTTGCTCTTTTCCCGTTTCAGTTCTTTCAGGGCGAGAGAAAGATGTGAGCATTGTGTAATAGGGGTTCCTGTGTCCCCTAATGAGTAAGTCAGGAGAGAGGGATGAAAGGATACTGCAGAAAAAGGGAGCGGGTGCCATATTTAGCGTTTGCTTTTTGGGGAGTAATTTGTTGCTGATTTATATACTACATCTGGTAATGAATGTTCTCTACTTCTTTTTCTCAGGTTAAAGCTTACTGAACAAAACTGACCCATTTCCTCATTTTAATAAGTTGGTCTTATTTGCACATCTCATTCATATCTAACATTGTAGAGAGAGAGAGAGAGAGAGAGAGAGAGAGAGAGAGAGAGAGAGAGGAGAGAATGCTTGTATCACAACAGCTGAATAGTCCTCCATGGGAACTAACGTAGGAGGTAGTAAAATGCGACCTGCTGTTGACAGAATTTCCTGCTTCCTGTGAAAAAGCAAATATGGGAAGCCCTGAAGTGTCACGCAAGAGAGGCAGAGACCCGGTGCGAGCCTGCCTAGAGTCGTGGCTGTGAAAGTAAAAGTGGTATAAAAAAAAAACCTCACCCTCACACCACCTTCCCTGCTGCCCCCCTCCCCCCCTCAACCCGCCCCCACCCCCTTCCCTTTTCTATAGAACGCTTCCAGGTATACTTTTTTCCCCTATCTTTGAAATGCCGATTAAAAAAATTAACGTGGGTTGGTTTGTTCACCTTGTAATTTGTTCTTTTGTCCGTTCTGTATTTTCTTTCACCATTATTATTTCTCTCTCTCTCTCTCTCTCTCCTCTCTCTCTCTCTCTCTCTCTCTCTTTAGTAACTGCCATGTTCCCGCTTCGGAATAACAAAACGAGATATGGAATCCTATACCACATTTTTTGGTGTATGTCCAAAGTACGTGATTCTAAACTAATCAACCGGATCAAGGAATTTTGTTCTTACTTCAGTAAAAACGAATGAACCAGATTTAGGATTATTTTGGCGCTCTTCCGTAAAAACAAGGATTCAATCAACTCTTACTCAATAAGGGTTGATTGCCATCACTTATTTACCAGAAATCAGACGGCGATCGATGAGCGTTCCTTGTCTACAGGGTATTGCACCGCAGTCGACCAAAAAAGAAGACAGTATATTTAGAATGGCCGTGAACTTGATCCTCTAAATCCTACACTGGATTAGTGGGAAAATTATTCTGAAGTATAAGAAATGAAGAGCGCTGGAAAGCCTTTATTCTTCCTGATATTCAGATGTGCGTTTGAATAACCACTTGTATACATTTGTGCAAATACGAACACATATTTATGTGTATGCATACATACATATATGCCTATCATATTTATCATAATAAATAATTACATAATTATATATATATATATATATATATATATATAATATATATATATATATAAACATCTAATAAAAGGAGCCCATAAAAACGCCAAAATATAGAGAGAAAATACTATATTTCAGAGACTACTGTCTCTCTCCTCTGAACAGAGAGAGACAGCAGGCTCTGAAATATAGTATTTTCTCTCTATATTTTGGCGTTTTTATGGGCTCCTTTTATTAAATGGAATTCTGTTGTAACAGAACATTTTTACCAGTCATATATAAACATACATATAAACACGTGTGTTTGTGCAAGTGTGGGTAATTAGTTCATTACACCATCAGAACCTAATAGAATTTGATTAATCTTGAAGCATAATTGACGTAAACATAACTGAACCAGTTGTTGTAAAAAGGCAAGGAAACGCGTATCGTTAATATACCAAGACTATGCTCCCAAAGTACATCTTAGCTTCGATACAACTGCAACTACAAAAATTACGAACTGCTTAAAGTACTAAAACCTTAAAATCGCAGCCCAATATGCCATCTCTCATCCCAATCATCTGGAAATCGTGAAATCCCCAGCAAAAAGGAAAGGGAAGAAGAAGAAGAAGAAGAAGAAGAAGAAGAAGAAGAAGAAGAAGAAGAAGAAGAAGAAGCATATTCGATTTCTTCCTGGTTGTAGTTCTGACCTCCCATCGAGCGACCACAAATTCCCCCAGCCACTGACCTTCGTCATGGAGAGAGATTCGGAAAATGAGTGAAACCGCGTTGTTAGATCTGCCAATACCACCCTGCAAGTTTTCTCTGTTACTGAGCGAGGGCTTACTTATTCTCACAGGTTATTCCTGAAAATCATCTCGGCCAGAAGCACCATTGTTTTGGATGGTTGCCATGAATTCAAAACTGACAAAAATAAATAAATAAATAAATACAAATCGCTTGTTTGTTAAAATATGCGAAACGTTCACGGCGCAAACGCAGACACTGGTATAAATGATAAACTGATACCCCTATAAGACAAACATTTCACCAAATATTATGTTAAACATTTCACTAAATATTGTATTAAATTTCACTAAACCTATTAAATATTTTACTAAATATTATGTTATACATTTTACTAAATATTATGTTATACATTTCACTATATATTATGTTAAACATTTCACCAAATATTATAGTAAACAAGGAACCTTTCAAGGTCAGTAAGTATATATTCGTGTAGCTCAAATCGACTCGGTATTCTATTGGTTATCAACTTCCGCAATAAGTTGCTCACCTCTGCTAAGTGTTATATGATATATGAATACAGAGGTAAACAGATGAAAAAAAACGCACTCTATCAAAAAAATAAAAAGAAAAACTGTAAAACGCTCTACTGAGAACAAACTCGCAAAACTACATTTTTTTTCACAAAAGGGTGTCAGTAAAACCAAGTATGAACGTCAAGGGAGCCAACAAATAAAAAAGAAAGAAAGAAAGGTGGTTTTACAGAGCCGTGGTCGCTTCTCCCTGATGTCCCCCGAGAGCAAAACCGAAATAAAACATCACCCTAACAACAGAGGAGTTTGTGACAGGAGTCATCAAATCAAATGGGAAGAGAATGAAGGAGTCAAAAGCTTAGGGGTAATATAGATTTGTTGTGGAAGATATAACAAGGATGAGATTGCTCTCAAAATCATATTCAAATGACATCAACTATATATTTCACACGCAATACAATACAGCTGCTTCATAGATCAAACTACTTTCCAAAATGTCCAGATTAGTTCCTCGTTGGTCAAGTGGTTTACGTGGTCGCTTACCGTTTCGATAGTCACGGAGTTCGGTTCTCCACTCTGCCAACGTGGAATCAGAGAAATTGTTACTGGTAATTAGAAATTAATTTATCGATATAATGTGGTTCGGATTCCACATTGAGCTGTAGGTCCCGTTGCCAGGTAACTGATTGATTCCTAGCCACGTAAAAATATCTAATCCTTTGAGCTGTTAATCATCTCGGTGGTCTGGTTAAATCAAGATATACTTGATTTTACACGATGCGATATTAAAATACTATGATTATTAAGTGCATAATAACTGTACACACAAGAACTCACAAACGGAAATTACTGAAACGCTGTGATATGGAAGCTACGCAATACCTCTCGGTATTTTCCCCTAAAATGCAAAGAACGTTTTCCAAGAAATGCATTCCGTGTTATCAATGAATTCGCTGGCTGGCTGAAAGCTGAGTGAGGAGGTGAGCACGCACAAACTCCTGCACGCAAAGCCTGATGATAGGACTAGAATTTTACTGGGATATTCTGGCCAACGTTAGGAACAAAATGTACGAATACCCGGGTCTAATTCAAGATGAAACGACTACTGGGGAGACGGGTTTTCTGCTTTGTCTCTAAAATACAGTTCTGATGATAGATACTTCCTTTGAGAGAGACTGACTTTTCAATGATGATCTTGGCCTTGCTTTTTCCTAAGGCCAAGCCTTTTTTTCGCTTCTTACTGAAGCTTTGTGGCCAGAGATTTGTTAAAGAAACCCAAGACGAGAGTTGTATAAAAAAAATGAATAAACTAGGTCGATCACAGTAAGGAGTGAATAAAAAAAGAGAAAATGAAAGCTACCTGCTAAACACACTTGTACATTATAATATATATATATATATATATATATATATATATATATATATATATAATATATATATATATGCGCATATTCATACTTTATTATAAGAAACGGATCCGAAAAGTCGGAGGAAGCCAAGATTTAAGAATTGATTACTGTCGCTTTAAAAGAACACGTACATTATATATATATATTATATATATATATAATATATAATATTATATATATATATATATATATATAACCATTATTATTACATATATATATATATATATAGTGTATATATATGTATAATATATATGTATGTATATATATATATGTGTATGTATGTATTGTGTAAGTATTATGTCTGTGTGCGCCTGTGATGTCTAAAACAAGTCACCTTAAAAAGTCAAACTGTATCCTTCAAAAGCGGTTAAGAATAAAACGAAAACTGAAAATAAAAACCTCAACCTTAGAGATGAGAGAGAGAGGAGAGCAGAGAGGAGAGAGAGAGAGAGAGAGAGAAGAGAGGAGAGATAGAGAGAGAGAGAGAGAGAGAGCATGTACGATGGAACTGGGACAGGATCCTTCCATAACTTCCGAGCCACTGTAACAGACAAGTAAAACGAGTTACAGATAAAAAGACGGCCCTTGCTCACCGATGTGAAAGGTCAAGTATTGGCAGTCTCTTCTAGATAAAGAAAGAAAGAAAAAGACAGATATACCTTTCATGTAAAAAGAGAGAACAAACAATACAATACTGCTGCTGGACGCGTTTCATATCACAAGGCATCTTGAAAAAGTGTATCGCCATGGTTGAAACCTCATCGTCAAAGCTTACCTATTTGGCGGTTTACTAAGAGCATAATTCCTATATCCCACTAAGAAAAAACCAAATCATCTTTTTTGTTATCTTAACAACCTGTGGCGTGACATTAAATACCTACTTGTACTTGTATGAACACGCACAGACTATATATGCACTTATACATATACATATATATATATATATATAATATATATATATATATATATATATATATATATATATATACAAATGACTATTATAGATAGATATAGATAGGTAGATATATACAGATTGATAGAGGGAATAATATATATATAATATATATATATATATATTATATATATATATATATTCACACATACATAATATATACGTACTATACATACAACTGATACTGTGTGCATGCGAGTGATTCTGTGTCGAGTCACCTACATTAGAACCCGAAACAGCCATTTATCTCTTTGTAGAACACATCAGAATCTGTCGCTGTCCACAATGCTTTTTACTCAAAGTCGCTTTTGAAGAGTTCGGGAATCAGGTCGAGTGACAAGCAATGTTCGCTTGAAAGCAAAAGCCGAACCTTTTATCCCAGAGTAGCGTCGTATCGCGAGTGACGCTATTCAACTTCAGCCAGAAGGAAAGTATGTTTCAGCTTTCTAGCTGTCATTTAAATTAGTTTATATAAAAAAATAATCTTTCAAGAAATTTAACTGATCTTGGTCATACAATGATTTCAAAAGAAAATAACAATAATTCAAATTCTATCTATAGTATATCATATTAAGAATTAGAGCAAAAACTATCATTACCATTTTGCAACGTTGCAATATAACTCGGAGGTTGAAAATAACGAATTTTGTAATTATTTCATATTTTGTGCAAATAATCAACGTTAATCTTAACAACAATATAATCTTTTTGTCTATCATCAACGTCAGAGATAAAGCGACAGCTGTTCGAAGCAAAGACAGCAAAACTACCTCCCATCATTCTGGTACAACAGCTGGGACGAACTAACCCCGCAAATCTGGTTAAATCCCAACTTGAACAGCAAGAGAAGAAGCGAGGCAAGTATTTCAATTTGCGGCAGTTTGGGAATTTAGCCGTTTCACAAGGGACGCAGATGTTGCCTGATGCATGCAAATGTAATCAGACTTTTCCCGGCGCCAAAGTGTGGCTAAGATGTAGTCGTACAAATAAAAGCGATTTCTTATCGCCTGACATTTTCGACGTTTTCGAGTTTTAATTTCTGTTCCGCCCTTCTTGGTGAGAATTAGAAAACCCTAATTTCACCTTGAGATACTCGGCGTTAACACTTTTGATGTAGAACGGACAAGTGAAATTCACCCCTCTCTCTCTCTCTCTCTCTCTCTCTCTCTCTCTCTCTCTCTCTCTCTCTCTCTCTCTCGTAAATCTAAAGTTTAATGTATAAAAGCTTTTGCTAAGGAAAACATTACATACGTCGTTCGCTGCCTACATAAAGTAGAATGGTTACGTGGCCTGGAAGGTGGGACGCCAAAAAACTCAAATTCAATCAGTCAATCAAATTCAACTGACATTGCACTCAGAAACTAACAACTTAAAAATCTAGTCATCGGTAACCACTTTTAAGGCCGGAAACGCCTTGAGGAGAGAAAAAAAAAAACTGGATCAAAGATTTCCGACGTCAATGACTAAATAACTAAAAGATTAAAAGATAAACTCGACAATGCCATTACGAATTAAAAAGTCGCTTCGACAACAAAGGAAAAAGTCCGAGTCAGTCAGTCACTCTTCACGAAGGACTTGACAAAACCGCAATCAGCCGCGGCTGTCATCCGTCCGGAATCGATTTCCTGTCTCTTAACCTTGATTTCCTAATATACGTATACTTTCTTCTTCCGGTTTCCTTTGTCCATCTCTCTCTCTCTCTCTCTCTCTCTCTCTCTCTCTCTCTCTCTCTCTCTCCGCAATTAATTCCTGATAGAAGTTATTATTACTCTATAATGTTGGGCAGTTCGGAGAGTTCGGTATCAAGGAATGGAATGGAATATAAAATTTAGGCCAAAGGCCAAGCGCTGGCACCTATGAGGTCATTCAGCGCTGGCATGCGCATTGATAGTAATAGTTTTAAAGATGTAACACGAGGACAACCTCACAGTTGCACTAGGAAACTACGGTTAAGAGAGGGTGTTAAGTAAGTTGGAAGAAAGAATATGAACAAAGGTAAAGTAAAAGAAAAAGGGGGTTGTGGCTGGGAGCCGAAGGGATTGCATACAGTGCACCTAATAAGGAACACTGACGGCATTACCCTCGGGAAGTTCGGTAATATGGCCAATATGCTCGATGACTGTTTTGCCAATACCTCAATACTATGGCTTCATTAAGGGTACTCTCAATTACTATTTTCTACTTATTTATGTTTATTCGTTTGTTGCTTTCTGTATATAACAAAGACTTTCTATCTACTGTTTTGGATTAGAATTTGTATTCTTATAACTCTAATAACTGTTACCTAAAGTATGTTTATCCAATTCATTTTTTCCTCAATAAGGCCGTTCAATTCTGAGATCACGATAAGATTCTTCACAAGTCTTCCATTTCTTCATGTAAAAATCTGGTAACATAAATTTGAAGTAAATGGCTTTGTCCGGATTGATATATGGTATTCTAGGCTAGACCCTTGGGCCACACTATGCAAATGAAGAATAATAACGAGCGAGAAGACGGGCGGTGCGAATTTTACTACTTTGAAATCTCTAAATATCATACTGAGACTGTTCTGGCGAAGGAAATACACAATTTTTTAAAATCCTAATTTTCATGGAAAAAAATAAATCTAAAAATAAGTTCAAATTTTCATAGATTATTCCGATCTTATTTTACATCCAGAATGTAAATAATATCATTCTCGGTACTGTAGTAGTTAAGCCTTTGACTCTTGCCTGTGATATTCTAGGGGTGATGCTTTGGTTAGTTTTATTCCAGACATGGCTGGCAGAGGGATAAAAGGATTCGTCACAGAGAGTATTTTAATAGATGTGATTTGCATCTCACGTCGAAAACAAGTGACGTCCACTTGTGTGTAAAAACGTTGGTCGTTTTTAGCAGATCAAGCAATGAAGTTATTCATCTGTTTGATTAACCTAATGGTTCGAAGCTACAAAAATGCGACTGCTCTAGTGACTGAGGAACGAATGACAGTCACATCACCTTAATCAACTCATTGTTTTCGTGTTAAATGGGTCGTCATTTAAATATCTACAACACACCATTCGTTTTCATTAATTGCACGTTTCACTTATCGTCAATAGCGGTCCTTATCCTCTCTACTTCCATTACTTATAATGGGCTTTCAAATCCACCCATAAGTCTACTGTTATGGCACACGATACTGATGCTGGTTTACAGCTGTAGAACAGGATGTATTATAGAATTTAGGCCAAAAGCCACGAGCTGGACCTATAAGTTCATTCAGGGCTGAAACGGAAATCGTCAGTACAAATTTTTGAAAAGACGACACTAACAACCCCTCTGGAGCCTTTGCAGCTTTCTATCGACCCCCAGCTGCACTACTTTTAGCCTTTTACATTTCAGCTGTTCTCTCCGACTTCTTCCCACCTAGCTGTCCAATTGCTCTATCGTTAACGCGTTCCGATAATTACCGCTTACTTAAGGTATTCAAGTTCACCCTTCTGAATTTAGTGATAATATCTAAGAAGTCTTACGTTTTTTAAGTAAATTAAACCATGTGGTGAAGTTTTGGACCCTTAATATCCTATTATCCACTTTCTGGGGACAACTAAGCAAAGAAAGGCCTTAACCAGACAGAAAATAGCAAATGTGCGTTTTCTATTCTCTACCTACTCACCCACTTCCTTTCTTTGCTTCATTAACTGGACGACGGGTTCTATTCAACCCAGTTTGAGATTCATTCACTGACTCATCAAACTGGAGGCGCAACATCAAATGTCATCGGCAGTTCACTAAAATCTAATTGACCTAACAACGTATGAGGTATAATTTTTAATTTTTCAGGAAAATGACTAAGGGATAGGCAACCCAAAGCCCGTGGATACACCAAGAAAGAAGAAAAATGTTAAATTATATGAAAAAACGTGAGGTATACCTCTTAAGGATAGGCGAGTACGTTGTTATTGCTTTTGTTATAAAATAAGAAAAATACGCCATCAGAAAACGCTGTTTACTGATTTACTAAAAGCATCACTAACGGTATCAAAATACCCCATCATTTTGGATCTGAAGCTGAATTTCTTGCAGATGAGTTAAGGAGAGAGTGTAGGTATCCATTACCGCACCATAAAACCTCCTTCGCCTTGAAGGAAGTGAGCAATAAGGGCTATTATGTAAGACGGAAGTAAGAGATGATGAAGTAAACGAAGTGGGGCAAGAACACGTCCTTGCCGCACTCCAGAGACTGATCGGGGGGAACCGGCTGGTGATAATCGGCTTTCTTCGGATGAATATTACATTTTATTTTGGATTAATATCATTACGGTCATCATCATCCCCATTACTTTTATTTGTCGGTGGATGATATGTCATTCTTACTTTACCATTTCCCAAATTACGAGGTAACGTTAAGGATTAGATTAATGCAATATTAAAAAAATAACAAAGCCTGGAAAAATGCCAATCGTTAAAAAAAGGAAAAGAGGTAAGGTGGGGGGATGTGTCCGGTACTCGAACAAACAATGGCCATTGTTGAGGCCAGAGAGAAAGACGGAAGCCTCAGACGTCCTTCCCGACTGAAGAGACCGTTTTTAAAAAATAATTACTGTAAAGACTTACGCCGCTGCATTCACTATCAGTAAAAGTACGACTTAATGAGGCAAAGAAGTGTCCCCGGCGCGTAATATCAAGAGGATTTTACACGACCATGACACGCATCCGATGCCAATCAAATGACCATCTTTTCTCATTCAAGGGAATGATGTCCATTTTTTCCCCTTTCTCGCGTTTTCTTGTTAAAAGGAAAGCTATCTCTTTTTTCCCCTTCTTTCCCCTACAATGGGAAAGATGCCTCAAATATGAATAAAGGAACTTGCTAAGCTACGAATGATCTGCTGCACAATTTTTTTTAGGGGGCTATAGAAGCTCATGTGTGGAGTCAAATTAGGAAATATGCAGTAATGCAGAAACATAGCTAGTAGGTAAATTTAGATTGATTTAAAGTATGAAGATAATGAATGAATAACTGCCAGATATGAAGGAGAAAAGCGCACATACTCAGCAAAGAGGTTGAGCAAAATGATTAAAAAAGGTTAAAAAAAAAAAAAAAAAAAACAATTACGGCCAGACGCAAAGAACTACAAGAAAAAAAATCATAGACATGGCTGCCAAATCAAGGGAAAAATATAGAATTTTGTGATCAAGATTCTAAAAATAAAACGTTATCCTAACCGAAAATTCCTCGGCCATAGAGTAAAAACCCAAACACTCAAGAATTCGTAATGGAAACTGCGATTTGTATCATTCTCTGAATAATTCAAAGACGAATAAAAGAAGTTACATCTAGTTCGATTTTTTTCAGGAAAATGCAGTCCTTAGATTTGTGGTAAAAAGACCGACACCGTAGAATCCGATATAAAGCCCCCCAAAAAATTCTGATACAAACAAGTATATATATGTATTTACTGCAATTTCCTTTCTCAAGGGGAAAGGACATATAAAACAGAACACCCAAATTTGTCATTCCTCAAGAGGAATACTGATTGCAAAGCATCTAATGAACAAGCAAATAAGGTGCTTGAAGACTACATACAACTGGTTTGTTTACACGTTAAATCATGATTGTGTGAGAGGAATTACCTTCCGCAAAATAACATACAATTTTAAACGACTCCTAAGAAAATGCAACATGTAAAGGAAAAGCAAATGTGGATTTGGGGAATATGAGACAGACCGCTTGGGGAGCTGTGATGATTATATTGCAGTTCTACAGCGGACCTGAAGACATTCAACAATGCTTGAAAATTGACTAATGGTGGAGCGAGAACCCTTAAGGACAGATTTATACTTTAACCGCTTCACTGCGAATGACAAAACCTTTCACATCATTAGCCGCTTCCTCTACTCTTACACAAAAGGCTCATAAGCAGCGTTTCCAACCCCGAACACAAAAATATGGCTGGGTTTTAACACCGTCCTTTCCAATATCCTTTTCCATACATCAGTCCAGTGCTTCATAGGTACTCCTCTCCTTCCCCCCTCCCAACACTTTCGAACCATACCGTCACTAACCAATAATTTAATAACAACAACTCACCAATTCTTTTTTTTTTTTTTTTTTTTTTTTTTTACGCCTGACAGCATAAAGCAGATTTTTCAAGGACTGACGCTGTATTCACAGACCACAGGCGTCACCGTTTTCTACGTACTTCCTGGACCAGGTGTTTAAAATTTTCCCGGAAACATATTCTCGATATTCTACAAAGATAAGGGAAAAACTGCCGCTCGTTTCAGCTTAGGAAACGTCAAGCTATGGAAAAAGAAGA
>NC_061109.1:114577000-114617000 GCF_015104395.2 Macrobrachium nipponense
GAGAATATGAAAAAAGGTACAGTAAAAGAAATGAAAGTGGTGGCAGCTAGGGGCCGTAGGGATGCTGCAAAGCCCCTTTGAGTAGTGAATGGAGCGGGCAATGTCTGATGTCTACATATATAATAGTGCTGATTGGGGATAGTGAAGAGAAACGGCAGAAACTCATGAAATAATTTCAGAAAGACTGCAAGATTTGCGTTGATAATAAATGTGAGTAAAATTTATTTTAGAAGAGCTAATGAAAATAGAGCAAACGAATGTTATCATGGATGACGGGGTACTGTAAGCACGTTATTCACGTATGTGTTTGGGAGTCGATGGTAAGAAGAGAGAAGAGTGAGAATCGGAAGCAGGATGACTGTAATGTAAATAAGAAAGAAACTTCTCATGTCTTTGCAAACCAAGGTTGGAATGTACGAAGGAATCGCTAAGTCAGCTTCCTATGAGGAAGTGAAGTGTTGATGTTGAATATCAATAAGAAAAAAGTTGAAGTTTTAGAACCGAATTGTTTGCGAAGCTTTGTAGAATGGGAAGAACTGACAGGATGAAAATGTGCAGAAACATAATTGCGTCAGTAAAAGAGGTTAACTTAGGTCACGTGAACATAACTGAAGGAGATATTGTCAGGGTAAGCGGTGCAAAATTATGTAATGGTAACAGTAAGGGAGACAAACAACCGGAAACTGCTGGATGCTGGGAGTCCATGAGTTTTTGGAAAGAAAATACTGCATCATCCAGGAAGATAGATGTAAATAGATGCAAAGGTTTATGATGCGGCTAACATTGCGGAAGTTTTCTGCTTCGATAGTTCATCTATGATCCATTACCTACAGCATGAACGTAGCAAATATATATATATATATATATATTATATATATATATATATATAATAATATATATATATATATATCACATTGAAGCTGTTTTCCTCTAACAAGGGCTAGATCATGAGAAAACAAGGCAAGGCAGATCTTTGCTACGTTTATAAATAGATATATATATATAAACTATATAAATATATATATATCTATATATATTATATTTAATAATATATGTATATATATATATAATATATACTATATATTATTATTATATAATATGTTATATATTATATATATATATATATTAGTATATATATAATATATATATTATATAGAATATATATATATATTTATATATATAATCATTTTTTCCAATCTTGGGAAAGTAACACCAGAAGGGTATAGCTTTTCAGTCTCTAACAGAGTTTTAAGGATTAGGTTACTAGCCCTACGATCTATTTCTTATTCAAAGCAGACCGGTGTGTAGTAGGCCGGGAGTATACTATGGCCCTAGGAACCGTGAACCGAGAGATGCACCACACAGCAACTTCGCCAACTGAAGCATCCCTGGCTCGAAATTCAAGTAAAATCTATTAAACCTGAGTGGTATTTGAATACAGAACCAATGCAGGGCAGAGAGAGAGAGAGAGAGAGAGAGAGAGAGAGAGAGAGAGAGAGAGAGAGAGAGAGTCAAAATCCGATGTGCATTGAATGAAACTACAAACAGTTCTTACGCTTATAACATATGCACACTCGGGTAGTTATTTCTGTCCGTACGAAAAAAAGGAAAAAAAAAGGATTCCTTCACCAAATAGTACACAATCATCACGCATAATTACACACTCATACATTGTTCGCCCCTCGATATGCTCTGGGGTGGGGGTTCTTAGCCTTTCAGGTGGGAGGTATGTGGGGAGAGCATAGGGGTGATTATTACTACGCACACACACTTCCTTGAATCACAAGAAACGGGAGAGTTTTTTAAAGCTACTATATCACGAAGCCACAGGGTTAGACCGAGGCTGAGCGTGTTTGAGTACTCACTCCTTCAATCATACGGTCGTATTTGTGCCGATATTAGGATGGGTAGGCTTATGAAACTGTGTGCGATGTGTACCTGAACTTGTACGTTTTTAATTTTGACTGCTACAATACGCGTAGCTCTGCGTTTTTGTTTGTTTTTATACAAGGGTTTACGCTCAGTCATCAGAAGATCATTTGTCAATTCTGAGTTACGACAGTCTGCAAAACACCTCAAGGACCTTTTAAAAATGATAGAATCTTGAATATATAACGTCATCATGCATATGAAGCTGGTGTTCATTTTGCATATGAAGGTGGTGTTCATTTCCATGTGTTTAATATGTATAATCCCAAGGTTAGTATTCTGTCACTGAAACACTATATTAAGAGTACGGCAATTCCTGCGGAGTAAACAGAATGGAAAAGTCCTTGATATTATCCACAATCTCCAGAAGATAAGAAATTTTTAAATGAAATTATCGTTTGATTCCATCTTCATGTTTCTTTGCAGAGTTCAAAACCTCTTGGGTTTTGCTAAGAATTTCCAGCGCATTCATACAGTCAGTTATGTTTTCATATTCAAACAGCAAATAGCCACCAGGAGCAAATACTTCGTCCTTCACTAACCATAAAGAATGTGGATAAGTTTTCTGGATGTTACAAGAATCTCTCTCTCTCTCTCTCTCTCTCTCTCTCTCTCTCTCTCTCTCTCTCTCTCTCTCTTTGCGTGACGTGAATTGACAGTTGTCATCAACAGCAAACAATCAAGGTCTGCCATTCATACTTGACGTTAGCGAAAACGATACTCTCTATAGAACAATGGGACTCACTCGGCTATTATAATGTCAAAATATGATTCATCAACGGGAAAATTATTTACGACATATTCATCCTCAAACTTCAATTGGAATATTCAGAATAGTTCAAAGACGAAATAAGAAACAATGAAAGTGCAAAATTTACATATTCATCATCAAATTTCAAATGGAATATTCAGAAATATTCAATGACGAAATAAAAAAACGAATGACAGTGCAAAATTTGCATGCATATTGTTTGAATCGATCGAAAATCTTAAAACCTTTTAGCACCACTACTTGATTGGCTCTCTCGGCTGGCAATTATCATCAAGAGACGGTGAGCGCTGGCTGTGATTTCATCAATTATCGCCTCAATCGATAACGGACAGCGTCTTAGTAGGATCTCCAGGGGATGACGACTCGCAGAATGAAAAGAAGCTGGATATCCCAAGTCTATATTCATTGATAGTTGAACACTCGTCGACGTTATCTCTCTCTCCTCTCTCTCCCTTCTCTCTCTCTCTCTCCCTCTCTCTCTTTCCTCTTCATATATATATATATATATATATATTATAATATATATATATATAGTATATAATATTATTATATATATAAGAAAGAGAGGGAGAGAGAGAAGAGCTTTCGTGTATTGCGTATACTTCTTCGGGGTACAAAGTAAAATAAATAAATAGAAACATAAACAAGAAAATTTTACAAAACAAAAATCAAAGCCATTAACAAGCAAACCACCCTTTCAAATTGTCACTACCAAACAAGTAAGAATACTTTAAAAATTGCTTAAGAACTGAAACTGCAGTTAGTATAACAGGCTGTTGCTAAAAGGTGACTTTGTATTTCCCTTGGTACCAGGTCTTTGATTTTTCACCTTTCATGTGGCTATTTACGTACATACTTGTCACGTGCTGTCTGTACGTGAGAGAGAGAGAGAGAGAGAGAGAGAGAGAGAGAGACTTTTAATACTACATAAATATTTTACTTCTAGAAGAGTGGATTCAGGAGACATTAACCTTCCTTTTACTGTAACACTATTAGCCACGTGTCCTCTTACACAAGGTTACTACCCACAACAAACGACTAACTACCATGTATATAATCCACTGGTTAGGTCAATAGTTGCACACTGGGTTTTTTCGAAAACGGCCCAATGTCGATTTCACCCGCTCGGGATCGATCTTGGGATTCGCTCTTGTGCAAAGATTGGTAACCACAGTGTGGCTATAACAACTTCATTCTTCCTTTATAATTATAAGCTTTCAAGGAGTGTCATGATCTGCCTCTAGAAGTTCAATTCCTTAGCAATGACAATTCGTCCCTGTTTTGACGAACTAGCGAATTCCATTTTTTTCCCCCTTTTTTTTTAAAGCTTTCCAGTCGGTGTCTGTTTTTCATATCCTATAACATATCAAAACACCAGCTGTCTGAGTTGACAGGTTTGCCAGAACCATTTCCTCAAGAGATGAGCTCATTAGATGCTCTGAATAGTATCAAACCTTTGCAGGCTCTTTTCTCAGAATGGGGAAAAAATGGCTTACGCCAGTTCGTCAAATTAGGGACGAATTATTCTAGATGTGCTGAAGAAAAAAGCAAAAATATTATACTCTAACGAATCTCATGAGCTGTCAAAATCAAGTCCAGTTGTCGTTATACAGTAATTCTTACATCCAATATTTTCTCTTCTAATCTCACTTTCTTGTTCTTTCCTCGTTTCTTTGCCATCAATGTCTTCCGGATTATATAGTGTAAGAGGGAACAATTGCCGTGGGGCTCTAACAGTCTCAACAGAACCTTAAATGGTGTGAGAGAGAGAGAGAGAGAGAGAGAGAGAGAGAGAGAGAGAGAGAGAGAGAGAGAGAGAGAGAGAGAAACTAACATTCTTCTGATGCGCGTGTAATGAAGAGAACATCACACTCCAGACAGAAGCCTAACATGTGTAACTCTAATAACAAGGGTTAACACTGGAAATAATGATATATATATTATCTATATGTATATATATATATATATATATTATATATATTATATATATATATATATATATATATATATATATATATATATATATATAAAGGTTCCAAGAAAGAAATAAGATTTGCTACCTACGAGAAAAAGAAAAGGGGCTAGATGGAGGAAGATGGAAATGAGACACGAAAACTGTCAAAAACAGGAAAAATCTGTCTTCCTGGGAAAAAGGAACCAACATGACATATCCAGTCGATAGGACAAGGTCGTCATAACAGATGAATATAACAAGATTTCCATCTAAAAGGTATTCGCAAAAATACCAATGTTGAGTAAATAACTGTGTGCCTTTAACTCATTTAGTAGGTCCACATACTTGCATTCCATGACACATGACTGCAGGCTCGTGGTTATGTGTGTGCACGCGCGCATGTACATATACTTACATGTATGCACACGTGCAGGTATAGTATATGCAACGCTGAATTTGATTTTCCAATACCATCTAACAAGAAACTTCAATATGCGTGCACTGAAGCTTCAGATACGCATTAAAAGTTTGCTTATTTCATTAATTAATGTAAGTGAAATGAATTACATTCCATTCTTATTTGAAACACTAAATTACCCCTTGTCAGATATAGCAAGGAATTTCTCCCACCAAAAATCCCTCCGATAATCGTACGGGTTGAATATTAAGTCGTAACCGACCTTTAAGTTCGAGTAAGCTAAAACAATTTGTGAAGACTACTACTACATACGAATACGTATAGTTGTGCCTAATGATTGATTTCTATCAAGTGATATACAGATGTGACAAATGTGTCAACACGACGAAAAAGCATGTTGCTGTTGACTGATAACTAAAATCATGCCGAATATAAATCAATATGAACGTGTGACATATGACTATCTTCTACAAATCAAGAAGTTCTGATTGACAAGTCAACATTACAAATCAACATAACGTTGTGACTGAGACTAACTTCCGTGAATCGGCGACGACGAATGATGTCAACTGCACCCGTCTGGGAGACAGTCTATGTAAATAAGACAGGTAAACACTGAAACAGTTAAGCAAACAGGTAAACATGAACGCCAGGAAATATGTAAAGACGTGTTCTGTTGTCAGTCTATCTACACGTAATGGTTATGTTCACAGTTGAACAGTACTCTCTTTTATTGCACGTTATTTATAAAGCAGGAAGAATTTTAGACGTGGATTAAACAATCTTATTCAGAGAGAGAGAGAGAGAGAGAGAGAGAGAGAGAGAGAGAGAGAGAGAGAGAGAGAGAAGAGTTTCTCAAATAAATAATAAACGAATCTAGGAAGATAATTAGAAGAAATATCATGCAATTACAATATTACAATACTTTTTCAATTTAAAATAGGAACTTTTTCAATAAACTATATTGGCTACGGAGAGCTAGAAATCATTACAGAGGATTATGGTCTAATGTACACAAAAAGGGTAACTAGAAATATTTGGACTTGGGGAGGGCATATAACAGCCAGTATCGGTGAGTGGTACTGGTATACCAGAATACGCCTTAGAATAAAGAAAATCGTTTTTCCTTTACGTTCGTCAGAAAAACAAAGGAACCTCATCTTAACTTAGGCATCGAATCTATAATTCATCAAGTCGAGGCAGCTCGTTCACAATGCGCCGTAATTACCCGTCCGACGAGAGAAACTCTTGCAGTAACGCGTTACATGGCGGCCTCGTCGTATCGCCGCTTTGTTTATCTCAGGAGCGGATAAAAAGATGGGGATGATTGACAGACAGCCTTATTACTATTATCGTTCTTTATCGTGGACAGGAATGGAAAGCAGAGTTTTGGCCAAAGGCCAACCTCTGGGACCTGTGTGATCATTCAGCGCTGAAAGGGAAATTGAGAGTTTATAAAGGTTTCACAGATGTAACAGGAGGAAAAAGAAAGGTTTTGCAGATGTAACAGGAGGAAAAAGAAAGGTTTTGCAGATGTAACAGAAGGAAAAAGAAAGGTTTTGCAGATGTAACAGGAGGAGAAAGAAAGGTTTTACTGATGTAACATGCGGAAAAAGAAATGTCTGGCAGATGTAACTGTAGGAAAAAAGAAAGGTTTTATAGATGTAACAGGAGGAAAAAGAAAGGTTTTGCAGATTTAACAGGAGGAAAAAGAAAGGTTTTTTAGATGTAACAAGAGGAAAAAGAAAGTTTTAACAGATGTAACAGGAGGAAAAAGAAAGGTTTCGCAGATGTAACAGGAGGAAAAGAAAGGTTTCGCAGATGTAACAGGAGGAAAAGGAAAGGTTTTACAGATGTAACAGGAAGAAAATATCGCTGTTGCACAAAGTGACAAATATTTAGAGAAGATGGAAAGTTAGATGCAAATAAGAGAATATGAATGGAGGAATAGCAAAAGGAATGAAAGGGGTTGCAGCTAGAGGGCCGAAGGGACGCTGCACAGAACCTCAAGTAATGTCTATAGTGCAGTTCTCTATCCTGATCAGAGGCACAAAATGAAACTAAATGCTACTGTAACATATAAAGCAGGTTTAATTAATGCTAGAAAAATTACTAAAAGCCGTATTTCATACGTCGCTTCATGACGAACGTATACGAACTTATGAACATATACATCATTAATATCTTTGATAAGTTACAACTGGCTGTCACTGTAGCCAAGTTTTCGTAAAATTTACAAAACGACTGTGTTTAATTCTAATCCACTAAATTTTCCCTATCAAGCATATACTATAACATTTATACATATTTAGTAAACTTAAGAATTAGGTCTACGGTATGGGCGTGATTCAGAGAGAAATGGGTATAATATATCTTAGAAGCTGTGTGGTATGGGTATGACTAAGTAAGAAATATGGGTAACATTAGGACCGATCGGGAAATGGTGAGACATCCTTTCCCGTCAAATTTGCTCTGCCATCACTGAACTGAGCATCTGAGCTGTTATTTGCGGTAGCTCACCCATCCAGATGCCACATCAATAGCCTCACGCCGGGTGGTGATAATATACACATGTTGGATGTTCCGTCGGTCTCTTTAATAATTGGCTATAGTAGTATGGGGGTATTCCTGGCACCCAGTCCCTTCCCACGTACACGCAATAACAGTCATTTCTACGCAATGAATTTTCACTGCATTTTAGTGTCTACTGGCAGATTCTCACCATAAGCACTTTATTAACACGTCTCCTTTATTTACGAGTTTACATTTGTTAATTACACTGCTCTTGATATTATTAAACAGGCCACTTGGATGGATACCTTCGTGGTACGAGTTTACTCAAAGATTTGCATATTAGGTCTCACTAAGACTTTTAACTGTCCCTGCCTTTTGGAGGCAGCCTTCACAACAAAAACAGTTGTGAGTTGTTGCAAGTAACTTGCGAGAAGAACTCTACATAGGCTGTCTGACTGACTGAAAGTCACTTATTCCATAGTTATATATACAACTACATCAATAACTTAATTAACTAATATGCCAACCTAAAAAATTCACAATCGCAATAGTTTTCCCTAATGAAAGGAGTTTTTCTCAACATACACCATTCTTTGTCCCGTTTTGTTTGTTTGTTTGTATGATGTTTTTAATCTGCATGGAACCAGTGGTTATTCAGCAACGGGACCAACGGCTTTGCGTGACTTCCGAACCACATCGAGAATGAACTTCTATCACCAGAAATACACATCTCTGACCTCTCAGTGGAATATTCTTTGTGCCGTAGATGATCTGCACAGCAAGTTACTCAAAAGGGGAAATGTCATCTGGTTGAAATGCTTCAATACATGGTTTTCCAATATGCCATTAGTTATCTTAACATTTTTTCCAGAAACAAACCCTCACTAATTTTTAGATAGCATTGCTATCTCAAATACTAACGAAGATAACGTCGTCTTACTTTACCATTATCTTTTCCTCCTCTCTGTATCTTTCCAGAGCCTCCCGCTGCCTCTTGCTTTTAAGATCTCCTGGAAATAATGATCAATCATCCGAGCGTAGGAGAGGATCTTCAAAAGGCCTCCCTAAATTCCCCGAGATAATGTTCCACTACATCAACCCACTTCATTTGATAGCGGTTGGCTATCTCGTTAGCCATAATCCTTGAATAATCAAGTAGGTTCTCCTGTCTTCCCTCATCTTTCATTTTTTCCCCCTTTGTAATTACTTTGATCAAGCGGCTGAACACTTGGGGAGTGCCGCAAGCATAGACTTCATTAAGCAATGTTAACTCTTCCATAGATAATTCAATTCAAATAGAGTTAGAAAAATAAAAGTCCTATCATATTACGTATGAATCCAAAAGCGTCCTAGATCACGGCTTACTCAACGGATACATTTCCTAGATCACGGCTTACTCTAAGGATACATTTATGGATCAATATAAATCTGTTATCCGGATTTTTTTTTTCTTCTTTTTTTTTGAGCATGGACACTGCCTTGAAGAGAGCAACAAGGACAGATCACCAGAAAGGAAAGTCAAGAGCACTTAAGTGAGGATGACGAGACTTGTGAAAAAGAAAATGGTAGTGCAGAGACATCAGAGAGATACGCTCAATAAGCTGGACTGCTATGGAAAGGGATCCTACCCCTGTAAAATATGTAGGATATTTGCAGAACGAACTACTAATACTACTACTATTACCTCTACCATTACTACACTAGAACGATTGAATCTGTCGGTTGCTTTCCCCAGATATGTATGTGAACTCAACTGCCACAATGGCTTCTCAACTCGTCGATTTCTCTACAATTTCCAGATGTGTTTGTCGTGCACACCTAGGATCCAGATACGAAATGAATGAAGAACACCAGAAATGGAAAGTCTGTAGCAACAAAAATGAGAGTAAACGGAGCAGTTTTGAAAGGTCATTAGGGGTATAAAAAAAAATACAAAACAAATTACTGACAAAGTAACCAGGACAGAAGTCTGGAGGCAGAGCGCCAGAGCAGGCTGTGGTGTTTTCCAGGTGAGATGTAAGTTAATTGCTATAAATAGTGTTCACACCTTGGTCGGCAACTCCCGACTGAGCCATAATAGTTATAGTAGTGGTAGCCATAAGTAAGATTTGGCGTTCTTTGAAAAAAAATAATAATAAAAAATAATAATAATAATATTAATAATAATAATAATGGTTTATCGAATTTGAATATAAAATTTATGTCAAAGCCTACACATTGGGACCTATGAAGTCATTCAGCGCTGAAAGGGAAATTGTCAATAAAGAAGGTTTTAAGACCTATGAAACAATTGTAAGGAGAGGGTGGAAAGTTGGAAGAAAGATCATATGAATGGAGGTACAGTAAAAGGAATGAAAGGAGTTGCAGCTATGGGCCGGAGGGACGTTGCACAGAACCTAAAGTAACGCCTACAGTGCACAACATGAGGTGCACTCATGGCACTATTCCCCCCCCCCCCCCCCAAGAGGATGAATTTGGTGTAGACTTTTGGACAGCACCAGCCAAATGGCACTTTGACCTGACCCTCCAATAACTTTTTAAAGAGGTGACCTCCACGAATTCTGACTACAACGACAAAATGAAATTCAGATAACATGTTACCAGGACATCCGTAAGCTCGGGCCCGCTTAAATAATGACAGTTTTCATATTCGTCGCATCACCGAGAGGTCAGAGGTCACAGACACGACCGATTCACATGTTCATTGAATTAACAAAAGGTCAAAGGTCAGGTAAGAGTGCTGACTCGCACATTGAAATAATATCAACTCGTTCCACTTAAGTAGAGCCGTGCCAAACCGTGCCAAAGGAGTCGTATTTTATCCTCGAGACTCCTAAATCTCGACCCAGCGGATGATCCCCAGGATATGCGATTGCCCATTATGGTAATGCCGTAGGAGCCTTTATAATCCTTCTCTATGAGCCCGTTGGGTAGTCTTTATGAATATATTCATCGCGCCTATGAATTATCTGGACTTCCCTGCTTTGCTTATTTATACCTTCATGAAGAGTTTTCTACTTATTCCCAAAATTATTACTGTTGCCGTCTAGTATTTGTTGAGGTGTTTGTCATAATGAAAACTTTTCCATCATAAGCATCTTCCCATTTGGTTTTAATCTCCCAGTGTCCTGCAGGTCTTTTTAAGATGAAAGTTGCTAGCCCGTGACCACCTCTTAGTCTACCAGAATCGACCAACTATCAGGTACATAAAACACTGCCTAGGCATGGTGGATTTTTCAAGAAAAGGGCCCAAAGGCGCTTCCTAAAAAATTATTCTGCTCACAGAATAATTATAAACATTAATCACAATATTAATAACAAAACTATATTATAGTCATTCTTATTACAAAAAGACAAAAACGATTACCAAAACAGAACTAGCACAAGTAGCCTAATGTTTCTAATATGAATATCATTAACAACTCTGCGTCGTTTTGATACGAACAGGCATCCAAACTCTCAAGAGTTTTGGGGTATGTTACCAAAATTTGCGCATTCATTTAAAAACTTCTTTCATTTTAGCCAGCATGAATCTCGCACGATCTTCACTCATTTTGGAACGCTGATTATTCAATACTGTCTCTTGCCATTAAGAAAGTCGGTGGAGCTTGACAATGAGATTCAATTTTGATTTCAATACTTAATATTTACTTGGGTAAGCTTTCAAATATTCAACAAATGAGCAGATACAGTTATTTACTAGTGTCTTCTACTCTCCCAGTATTATGGCATTAACTTTTGTCCCAATAATGCAGATGAAGAAGACTAAGTATAGTCTTGTAAGTTACAAATAAATTTCCTGGAAGACTATATATTTATATATATATATATATATATATATATATATATATATATATATAATATATATATATATATACTTGTATGTATATTTACATACAATAATGTATACATGTAGCATGTATATACATTTATATACATATTATATATATACTATGTATGTATATAATATATTATTAGAATATATTATATGTATGATATTTTGTATATAGATTATAAATATATGAATGTATATATAATGTATTGTATGCATATGTGTATATAAATGTAGATATAGTATGTATGCATGCATATGTATATAAATGTATATATATATTCGAATGTATATTTACATTAATATTATATATATATATAATATATATATATATATATATATATATATATATATTATTGCTTAAAAAATCACAGTAGATGCACGTGACTTCATAAATAAGCGAATACCACGGGAAAATGACAGTCAGAAATCCAAGCGCTTTCGTCTTTACTCAAGACATCGTCAAGGAGCTACTAAAGTACAATTGGAGAGGAAGATCTCAGATACAAACAAGATCAGGAATACCAGATGGTTTATTATCAAAAGGGTAAAAAATTAAAAGGGATAATCCAGGATTATCGGATATCACACGGTCACAAACTTAAACAGATTTCTGACCCTAACCGAAATTACAAAGTATCTTTACAGTCCAAAACATGTAAAAACTGAATATATTAATTTTGTTGCTTATATTTATCTACAACTTTTTTCATTATGAAAGCATCAAGTTTAAATAAACCAAGACTTAAATATAGAACATTTCTATTATTTGACTTGATAAAACAAGATTCAATGATATTCCTTTAACTTGATAAAACAAGATTCAATGATATTCCTTTTAACTGTGTCATTACATGGGGCTAAGGCTCTTGCTTGACTCCAGTTAATAGGATGGTCTAAATCTCTCATATGTACGAATAATGCATTCGATATTTGCCCAGTTCTCACAGAATATTGATGTTGCTTGAGACGCTGTGAAAGAGATTTGCCGGTCTGTCCGTAATAGACTTTATCACACTTTTTGCAAGGAATTTCATATATGCAGCCTGGAAGATCTTTAGGAGAATTTTTGATTACTAAACTCTTGACATTAATATTACTGAAAACAACATTTATGTTAAAAAGCTTTAAAATTCTAGGAATATCTAAAAACCTTTCATCATAAGGTAATTTTAGAATGTTATGCTTACTAAATTCAAGTTTGTCATTAGTTGAATAAAATGTTTTTCTAGCTCTTTTCCATGCTACATCTACAAAAGTCCTTGGGTATTTTAGTTTCAATGCAATATCATAAATAGTTTTAATTTCAGCGTCAATAAACCGCGGGCTACAGACACGTAAAGCCCTTAGGAACATCCCAGAAAAAACAGAGAATTTAACATTTTGATGGTGATTGGAGTAGTAATGAACAAAAGAGGCAATATTAGTTGATTTTCGAAAGACTGAAAAGGTGAAATTTCTATCATTTCTATGGACAGTTACATCAAGAAAATTCAAATTACAATTTCTTTTTTCCTCTACAGTAAATTTTATAGAAGGGACTAAATTATTGAGATTATTAAGGAATTCCTGGAGGTTTTCGTGAACTGGCCAAATACAGAAGATATCATCCACATATCTAAACCAAATAACTTTTTGGGGCAAAATTCTTGGTAAGAGTTTTGTCTCAAAAAATTCCATGTAAATATTGCTAAGGACAGGAGATAAGGGATTACCCATAGCCATGCCAAACTTTTGTACAAAAAATTCCCCATTGAAACAAAATTTACTATCTTTGATACATAACCTTATGAGACTAATGAGATTTGCTACACTTAAGGGAATGTCATGACGCTCTAATTCCTCTTCCAAATATTCAAGTAAGTCATCTACAGGCACTTTTGTAAATAAAGAGACAACATCAAAACTAACCATATTAAAATCATAATTCAAATTTAAACTATTCAATTTGTTTATAAAATCAACATTGTTTTTAACATTCGTGTTAGAAATGTTTTCTACCAAAGGAGTAAGAATTTTTACAAGCCATTTAGATAAATTATACGCAACTGAGCCCACTGAACTAATGATTGGTCTGATAGGGTTATTGATTTTATGTGTCTTGACTAAACCATGTAATGACACAGTTAAAAGGAATATCATTGAATCTTGTTTTATCAAGTCAAATAATAGAAATGTTCTAAATGTAAGTCTTGGTTTATTTAAACTTGATGCTTTCATAATGAAAAAAGTTGT
Source organism: Macrobrachium nipponense (assembly GCF_015104395.2). Lineage (NCBI taxonomy): Eukaryota > Metazoa > Arthropoda > Malacostraca > Decapoda > Palaemonidae > Macrobrachium > Macrobrachium nipponense. The sequence goes on from NC_061109.1 coordinate 114,590,655, forward strand.
AGATAAATATAAGCAACAAAATTAATATATTCAGTTTTTACATGTTTTGGACTGTAAAGATACTTTGTAATTTCGGTTAGGGTCAGAATCTGTTTAAGTTTGTGACCGTGTGATATCCGATAATCCTGGATTATCCCTTTTAATTTTTTACCCTTTTGATAATTAACCATCTGGTATTCCTGATCTTGTTTGTATCTGAGATCTTCCTCTCCAATTGTACTTTAGTAGCTCCTTGACGATGTCTGAGTAAAGACGAAAGCGCTTGGATTTCTGACTATCATTTTCCCGTGGTATTCGCTTATGTATATATATATATATATATATATATATATATATATATATATATATATAAATATCTCGTTTGTATCTTTAATAAACATGCAACCACCATTCTTAATGACAACATGTCCCTTAGATTTAACGTCACGTGCATACAATAATATAAAAAGGAGAGAGAGAGAGAGAGAGAGAGAGAGGAAAACTTTCATCGTCACTTGTAGAAAATAAACGCGGCAACAACTTCGCTATTTGCCTCTCTTTCGTCCCGCATAAAATGCATTCCAGCCGAGATTTGGTGAGAATCCCCCTCAGAAGTTTCTGAAGACTCCGTTAAAAAACTGCGAGAGGGAAAAGAAGGAAGGAAGAAGAAGAATAATAAGAAGAAGAGAACCAAGAATAGAAGGGAATTAGGAAGAAGAAAGCCAAGAATAAAAGGGAATTAGGGCCCGACATCCCAACGCCGACCGAAGTTCCCAGAGACAAAGGTATTACTTCAAATACTCCTGGGATATTCACTAGAAAGTTTCTGGATTTCTTTGCGGCCGCCAAGAGATTTTGCTTTTAGTGTAAACTTGTGGAGGCAGAGAGTAAATGCCAAATGTTTCATTTCTGCAACTTGCACCTGCGGTGTCATTATAAGTTAACATTTCAAACTAGCGAGAGCCAACGTGAGTTTTAATTTTCATGTCCTGCATTCATACATAAGTGAGAAACAAATTAGAGAGAGAGAGAGAGAGAGAGAGAGAGAGAGAGAGCGAGAGAGAGAGAGAGAGAGAGAGAGAGAGAGAGAGAGAGAGAGAGATTCAAAATGATAATTTTAGGTCATTTATATTATTATATATATTATACAGTATATATATACATATATATGTGTATATATATGTATACATATGCATATATATACATAGATATATATATATATATATTAAATTATATCTGTACAGTGAGAATAGAGCAAAGCTGAGACCAGAAAGACATCCAATGAAATATATGTAGGAGACACCTGTTCAGAAAAGACACTTGAACAAGAAAAAGAAGATTACGAAGAGCAAGAGGAAGCAGAAGAGGGTACCGATCAATTAGGGAATTCCAACCTGAGAGAAAAAGAGAAGAGAAACGCCATTGCCAAAAGATGAACGTCGAGTAGGGTCAGTGTTATGAGATGATATCCGTCACTGCAAAGATGAATGGACTGAGACACAGAGGAAAGAAACTTGCTACTGTCTCCGAAAATCTATTAAATTCCCAATGATGATGAAGAGTTTCTGAGAATACCACTAAGAGACTTCGAAACAGTCCTCAACATGACAATTACCTTACACAGAGATAGACAGAAATCCGTTTTCATATAACAGACACCACAAACATGGGAATAATCGGTCGTCTGTTACAAAGATTCTTCATAAGAAAGTTATGTTAGTCTTACCAGACCACTGAGCTAATTAACAGCTCTCCTACGGCAGGCCCGAAGGATTAAATATTTTTACGTGGCTAGGATCCAAATGGTTACTTAGCTACGGGACCTACAGCTTATTCACGGATCCGAACCACATCGATAAATGAAATTCTATCAACAGAAACAAATTCCTCTGACTCCTCGTTGGCAGAGCGGGGAATCGAACCCAGACCCTGACAGGATAATGAGTCATACGACTCAGTTCATGATTCAGTACAGATCACAAGCAAGCTAAATTAAGAACCCAGCAGCAAGATCCATTGTGAACAGTTCAAGATTCTCCCCGGAAACAAGAAATCTGCATTTGATTCATTACGCTCCCCTCAATTTCGAACCAAGCAGGCAAACGCTAGTTTTGGATAAGATTCATTCAGGTCTTCAACAGTGTCGTTTCGTATATGAGGAACCTTTACCTGAAGGTCCTTTAAATATACTCCGAGTATATCTAAAGGACCTTGCTTTACCTAATGTACGGCATTTCAATTATCGGCATTCTAACCCACCAGCAGACTACCATGTGACAAAACAAGCTGCCACGTGTGATAAGATCGCTCAGTGCGATTTGACAGAGTTTTAACATAGGATGGATATGGAGGTCGATAGCCTGATATAAATGGTGTATAATTTGGAAGCGTTAGTTAACAGTATAGGGATACCGACGAAGCTCGCCATACATCTAGGTGGAACAAGTATTGATTCGAATTTCGAGGATAATGCCATACTGTATGGATTTCGCTAGAGAATGAGAGCAAAAGAGGTGTGTGGCAAAGCTAGTGTAGAAGTGTGGCAAAGACGCACTGCTAATTTACCTGCGTTTAAGTATATAGAGGCTGATTTTGAGAAGCTCTTTGACACAAAGGTCCGCCACTGATTCAGGTGTTCCAGGATGAACGTGGCAAGTATCGCGGTCATATTACCTTTGTAACCATCCTCTATTGAGGAAAAGGCTTTACCGAATAATGAATTAATACGCACATATGCAACAGGGCAAAACCACGACTCTTAAGAGGCGAAATTAAACCAAATTATCGAAATACAGAGAATATACGTTTAAATGAAAATAAAATCCAAAGTCTAAACGTCTCAAGCAATTACAAGGAAACCGTTTTCTTCTCTCAGCTCAAAGCCTTCACCGGAATATCTGCTGTAACTATGGCAACTTCGACTATACTCGCAATTCCCAGTTCCGGAGACCTCCCCCTCCCCTCGCCCTTTCTACTTGAGATAGAAGAAGGGAAGGTGGGAAGTTTCTGAATAGTGCCATAAAGGGTGAAGACAAAATCGTGAAACTTTTGAGTCTTATTCGACGACAAAGTTTGTCATAATATCCTACTGAATTTGTCATTTCTTTTCCTATTGTGTCCCAGCAAAGAATATTATTGAGGCACCGCAGTAACTTACACGATCACATCGAAATTGGGCTTGTCCTAATCAAGGTGATGACATTAATATGGTTTCGTCATTATTCCTGTAGTGATTTAGCGTTCAAATCTGACTATACATGCATTTACCATCTACCTAAAGTATCTATCCAAACTATAATCATGATTATTATTACCCATGCATAAAACCAAAGTACACCGCCATAATGACTTCTTAATCACCAAATGCATCTAATACTAACTCAACTCTATATCATCTCACATCCAAAAACACAATGTAAATTTAAACGTGCATTCATGTCGGAAAAAAAAAGGCGCAGATAAAGAAATCAATGGCAGTACTCTATTACGAAAGCGGAGTGACCAGCATTTCCAAATCCTCTCCCAACCGTAGCCACCAGCGTCACTGTCCCCTTCCAACCCGGCAATAAAGAACCCTTGTTGCCAGGCACTTGGGCAACGCACAGAACTCCCCAAACATGCAAATAGCTTCCCCGACGCACTTTACAAATATCCATAAATTTTCTCTCACCAGATGGCATTTAACGAAGGTAGCTACTGCAAGGGCGCCCTCCAACATTCACCCTAAGTCACGTAAAGAACGCATTAGGTGATAAGAGTTTTGCAAGACCAAAGGGAAAGAAATAAGCAAAAATAGGAAAATAAAAAATGGGAAATGTTTTGTAGCACAATGAAGGGCTTTCTTTTTTTACCAGTCATGCAATCATACTAATTTTCCGCGTTTTCATGAATACGTATCATTTATTTGATAGCTGTGCTATATTTTTAAGAACGCAGTCATTCCGGAATATGAAGACGCATTTATTTCTCCTCTCTCTCTCTCTCTCTCTCTCTCTCTCTCTCTCTCTCTCTCTCTCTCTCTCTCTCTCTCAGTTAGAGAGGTGTTATTCAATTTAAGGCTTAAAGCAGTGTCAGAATTAGAGCCTCACTGTATGATCACACACACACACACACACACACACACACACACATTAATACCTTGTCCGACTCTGTTTTTAAGTTTTAATTCGAATGCCAGAATAAAAATGGATGAGCTTTACGCATAATCCAGCATTGTTTTCGATCCAATGGGAAAGGAAAGCGGAGGTCTGACTTGCACTTTTTGTGGAACAGGCTAAAACTGTCAAATAAACAAACATACCGACAACTGTGCATAAAAAATAAAGTATTACGTTATGGGAGTCCATTTATCACTAAGGATTGTGGAGGGATTGGGCGAAAAGTACAATAGTACAGACTGCGATAAGCCACAAACGCCGCTCATTGAAGCCAACCCGGAAAACGATCTGAATAAAATAAGCGAAAGGCTATCCTGGATAGAAGAACCAAACACTTACAAAGAGCGTATGAAAATGTTAGAAGTCGAGTTCATCCAACATATTTCATACTTTTGCGCACTTTACATGTTTCTGTTCGATTTTTAAAGTTTAGGCAGCTTCGTTTACGGTTGGTGACCAAACAGAGCGAACCTCCAAAGGAGTCGCTGACACATTTACCCTTGACTACTAAATCGAAGATGCACTTCCTATGCTGAAAAAATAGTCACCTCAAAACAACATTATCTATTGCCTTAATCATGTATGCTAAATTTTTCAATAAATCCATCACAACCCTCTCTAAATGACTCACGCTTGGAAAACTCACTTCATAAACACACCGCAGAACATACACCATAGCAGCCTCCACCACTTCCCTTGCATTAACAATCTAGCCTCCATCACTTCACTTGTATTAACAATCTAGCCTCCACCACTTCGAAGCTTCACTTCCATTCCTCAGCTTTCCGCAGAGCTCCCGCGGTCTTCCTTACCTCATGTATAACACAACTTGACTTCTTTAGCACTATCACCATCCGCTAAATTGCCTTCTAAGCACTTAGGAGTCAACCACTTACATTTTTCCACAGTCCACACCGATACTCTTCACTCTTCCTCCATACACCCCACTTACCCTCATCACTTCAACCTTGCTGATTGTTCACTTGCGTGATCTGCAATTCCACTAGACTGATCAGGTTTACTGCAAACGTCAGTGACTCCACTTTTCATTCCCAAACTGCATCGGTTTTCCCTGAAAGTATTTACACGAGTGTTTAACTACCAAGAACCTTTCACATATTCTAATTTGGTACCTTCATTCACCCGTTAACAGGACTGCCTAATGGTTGCTGAAAAGTGTCAATCTGACCCTGAAAGTAACGCTAAAATGTGTATCTACGTGTAAAATAATTATTTCCGTCATGTACAATTAACTCTTTACTGAAAGATCTAATCTTAAATCTTGCGACGGTAATCGAGTCAAAATTAAGCACTCGGACGATTATCTCTGCACCACCCAGCAGAATTTAGTATGGTGAGAACGCGTGCTTATTTCTGCACAATTCAGGCAATATATTAAAGTGAGAAATATATATATATATATATATATATATATATATATATATATATATATATCAACCTAAAATTTTCAGTTTCTTCCTAAAACAGACACAAAGTGGCAATATATATATATATATATATATATATATATATATATATATATATATATATATATATATATATATATATATATATATATATATATCTCAACCTAAAATTTTCAGTTTCTTCCTAAAACAGGACACAAAGTGGCAATATATATATATATATATATATATATATATATATATATATATATCTATATAATATATATATATATATATATATATATCAACCTAAAATTTCCAGTTTCTTCCTAAAACAGACACAAAGTGGCAATCTCTTCTTTTTACTCTTCAGAAAAACTTATTCTTGAGACTTCGAAGTTGCATGAAATTACACCCCACTTCAAAACTTAGGCACAATCTTATATATGATCACGGAGGCATGATGCCAAGAATGCAAATTAGCCTCGATTACCACTCTGGGGTGAGGACAACCTCCAGCTTCATTCGAGATTTTTCGGAAATTTTCGACGACCTTCACCTTTTGGCGGAAGAACAATATAAATATTCCGTCCCACTTCCCGGTATACAAATCCCCGAGATGTATACTATAGTAGATTCACATCACCCGTGAAATGATGTCTATGCCAGTCCCTTACGAAGCTCCTGATTGGCTGTTGATAAGCCAATCACAGGGCTGGAAACTCTCTCAGTCTCTCTCGAGAGAGTTCACATAGGCAAGATGTATGCTTCACCTCTTCTGAGGGATACTTTGAAAGACATATCCCTCACGAGAGGTGGAACATGCATCCTGCCTATGTGAACTCTCGGGAGAGACAGAGTTTCCAGCACTGTGGTTGGCTTATCAACAGCCAATCGGGAGCGTCGTAACGGACTGGCCTAGACACCAAATGCACGGGTGATGTGAATCTAGTATTGCACCAGCCCCTAGGTTAGGTTAGGTTAGGTTGGGTTGGGTTGGGTTGGGTTAGGTTATGTTATGCTATTGCAATAAACTATCCGAGAAGTAATTCGGGTGTGGAAAACAGAGATTATTTTCAAGAAGATTCTATGGTCAGTTTTCAAGATATGGCGTCCCGCTTTTTCAGAGATGGGACGGTGCTTGGTTACAGTTCGGGAATGTGCTTTCGGAATATGCATCAGTGAAATTTTGCTACACTCCAAAGTATGACAAGACATAAAGTGCAAATTTATATAAAGCATCCATATTCACGATGGATACAATAAACTTCCTCCCTTGTAATACTCACAGCCTCTGGTTAACACAGCGTTATACGATGTTAGCAAAGTATTTTATGGCGTAATAAAAAAATTTAAAAAAGTTGGACGAAAAATACATAAATGCATCGTTAATCCAATTACTTGACACGGCCTGTAAAACTGTAAAACAATGTTTCGCAAAACCGGGGGAAAAAAAATTAGCAATTTCTACACGACATCAGACACCAATAGCGAATATCAAACCGAGTGGATACACCGAGTGGTTGCTTTCATTTGTGTGCATCGTTGCGAATTCTCTGGACCAAGCAGATGAATGAAGACTGAATTTGTTTGTTTCTGTTTCAAAATATAACTGGATTCATTTCTATTAATAAATCTTCTTCTTGAGAACTTGAACGAAGTCTAAACAAAACGTAATATTCGCAATTGTTTCCTAGGTATTGCGGCGTTTGGTACCTCTCTTCAAAATTGTTTTAATTACTGGGAATAAACATCTGACATTGTAGTTTGCAGTGTAAACAGTTAATACATTAAATCCCCGGTGAGGATGAGTGCGGGATCTACACAAAATCAGCGAATAAATGTCTACTTTTAGTACATTGCAGAAGAAAAATTAAGAAATTCATTTAACAAGAGTAAATACGACTATCAGATCTGTGAGCTGGCAACAGAAAAAGCTCAAAAGTCAAAAGATGAATTAAAGAAGAGACTGCTGAATAAAGCTGCTAGTTTCCTACAATCCTGGGAGATAAAGCGAGGTAACTTAACGGCTGCGGCTGCGATAATCAAGTTAAACGCATAAAAGCATCCAGAGAGCTGAGAGTTGTTAAGAACACTCTTGGTTAATTTTCTTGCCACTTTATTGGCCATTTTCATTACATAAGAAAATAAGTCTAATGGCAAATAAGGTGAAATGTACATTAGAAACGCGGTGTAAAGTATGCATTAGATTCCTTACGTTATGTAGTGTACAAAAAGGAAACTCCAATTACACTTTTTTTTTTTTTTTGAGCAATTCTAAAGAGGGGAGGGCTAAATGTACGGCAAATTATGGCCCCGCGCCCGCGAGGTAACTTTTAATCTTGTAATTAGAGGTCGGAAAAAAAAGAAAAAAAGAAAAACGAGAGAATCAGCATTTAAACAGAATCGTTTTAACTGCACCCAGCTTCCCCTTCGGGACCAAAGAGGATGGCAGCCTTTATGAAAGTTCCCGAAGTTATGCGTCGAGTTTTATGGACCTACAAACTTTGCCTATCTAATTAAGACTCCAGGTGAACGATCTATTTCGTAGGGCGCAACAAAGGCAATACGGTATTTATTACCGAGAGGAATAGGGGTTGGGACAAATTAAGCTTAGCCATTAGTGCTCTCGTATTTTCTGCGTATGGAAATGCATTGCGAACAATTTCCTGTCGGTAATATGTAGATAACAAATTGTTCATTCTAAAAACCACTGGAACACTAGAAATAATGTATGCTGTACGTGGGGTGCTTCTATAATCTTTCACAATTATTTTCAGTGATTTACACAAAATAAAAATAAAGATTGCTATAAGTCCTGTAGACTGAGTATTGGTGAACTAAGCAACCTGACGAAATTTCATTCAAACTATGCACACAATCACAAGGAGTAAGTTTATTTGATTGACTTTCAATGGAAGATTCCACAGAGTCGAGTGCCTACATATGAAATAGAAAATTGAAACACAGAAGAAATAAAATATGTCATGAACACATCAAGACAAACCAACAAACATCTTGCATCTTTTCAATGACCATCATGTATGGCCTGGAGAGGTTCCGCTCAGCGGAAGACGCCATCCATCCGTCATGTTCACTGCTTAAGAGACGAGACAGGCGGGTAAAAGCTGTCTTGGATAAATTTGACACAATCTAAAACTGACAGCTACCCTGAACTGCTGTGCCTAAGCATCGCCTACAGTCTTTTGAGCTCGTTTCGATTTCCATCAAGGAATTTATGCTTGGCATTATTTTTTGGATATAAATATTGGGACCGAGTTATGAATGTCATATTACTAAACACAGCTTGGCAGCCAGGAATCTGAACTTTTCATAGTTATTAAGGTTAAGAGTACACAGCACAGGCATTAAGCATAGAAATGTCCTAGCATCTATTAGGACTGATTGCACCAGGTTTCCTCCTTGAAATGCCTATCACTGTCAATTATTAATCGTAAACTTTGCCCGTTCCATCTTTTCACAGTTACTAAGATGAAGAGTACACACACAAGCGTAAAGCATAGAAATGTCCTAGATTCTATTAGGACTGATTCCACCAGATTTCCTCCTTAAAATGTAACACCTATTACTGTCAATTAATCCTAAATTTAGCCCGTTCCATCGGAGGCCTCCACAAATAAATGACTCATGGAGACAGATTTTTAACTGGATGACAACTTTGAAGCGCACAATACACAATATATAACGCAAATGTTTATCAGTTAATGATGAAGCAACAATCTAAGCTGAAGCGTCATTTCAAATCCCCTTCTGTTCTGTAACAATAAAATTTCTTTATCTAAGTTTGCCGAGTTTGCTTCCCCTTCATGTTATTCGTTGCTCTTCCTCACTGGTTTCCGCTTTCCTTATCATGGAACTTCTTTTCTCCCTCTTCCACGTCTTATTTTTCAGTGTCCTTCATTATCGCGTTTCTTTATATCTGCAACTTTTAATTGGGAGTTGATTGAAAGTTGAAAGAACTGTAATCAGTTTTTCATATCAGAGATTATTTCATTTCCTTGGTAAATTAAACAAGGAAAACTTCCCCTTAAGGTGGAGAACACAACACGATTGAAGAATGACCAAAATATTACGTTGCTCTCTCTTCAAATTAACATCTGACATAACATGACCAGTGTACATTTAATAACGTTATGTAAAACGACCCAATTTTTACTATGGAAAATATTTTCCACTTTAGTTCAAGGGGAATGAGGGTTAATTACTTTCATTGCTATAAGTTTAAATCTTAAAATAACTAATATTTCATTTTTGCATGATTTGCTTTAACGAAATCCTTGACTTAACCAGCTAGAGCGCTTTCTCCGGAGAAGTGACAGAATATCAGTCAAATTTCTATATTTTGCTTATTCGAACTGTTCTGGACCACCTGCGTGGTTGCTGAAAGTTGTAATTAAAACCCAACAAGCACCAATTAGCATTATACTTTTTTACTTAATGATAATTCCAGTTACACGTTTGTAGTCGTAGTGTAGTTCCTAAAGAAATGCGAATCATGAAGTGACATGAAAGACACGAGCACAGAAACATGACTGAAGAAGTGATCTACGTACATATTTCCGAATTGCGCACACAATTAACAAGTGTTAACAGAGTCGTTAAATAATTCATAGGAACCTTAGTCGTAGTGAAGGATATGCTCGCACTTCCACGCTCGAAGAAAATTTCTTTGATCCATTCCGCACTTCCGTTTCGAAAAATCCTTTTCCCGAGTATTTCTCGTGTTGCAAAACCGAAGAGCAGGGTTCTTAACTTAATTTTGATCTTTCAAACTAGTTTTCGTTGCTCTTTTTATCTATTTTTTCTACGCAACAAAAAAAAGTCAATAAATTTAATTTGCTGAAACATGGCTAATGCTATTATTCTATTTCAGAGCCCTCTGTGTTGCTACAGTCCTTCGACCAGTCTATCGAAAAAATGCTAACGTGATTTTTTTCGTCTCCCTTGCAGTGGATCACGGCATTCAATTTATTTATGTGTGAAAACGGCCTCCTTCTATAAGCTCCTTGTTTCAAAGAACAACAGGACGCCATTATAAGATATCAGAAAGTTCTTGTCACAACACCATTAGCAGACATGCCGAAAGAATAAATAAAAAATTTCAAGCAACCCTGTCATTGAACTTAGCATCATTACTTGCTAACGATACAAGAGTTCCCTAAAGAACATGGTTTATAAGCAGACTCCTTTTTTTTTTTTTTTTTTTTTTTTTTTTTTTTTTTTAAGACAAACGAGAAGACAGGAAAGCAGAGGACGATGGAATATGGAAGTGTTTTCAGGCTAATCTCATTGGCATTCAACAGTTTTGTAGTAAATGAAGAGCAACTGCCCTTAAGCAACGGTTTAAAATAGCCAAACAGGCTCGTGACCATGAGGCTCTATAAACTGAAGTAAGAAAACTCAAGGAAAACCCTTAATATTTTGGAATAACTGAATGAAAAGAAATCTCCCGCTCCGTAAGAATAGCTACGGCACCTGGCTTTGATGAACATAAGACGAGAATTAGACTAAGTAGTTTATTTAAAAAAAAAAACACTATTTTACTAACATTAGCCCTACTTCGCAAATAGTCTTTCATTCTCGTCCATTAAAAAAAAAATGGGTGACTTTAATATCTTACTTACCCACATTCTCTTACAAACAGTTTTCTTGCGCTATTTCTCTTTCAAACACCAATGTCAAAGAGCTGTTATATAATATATATATATATATATATATATCTATATATATATATATATAATATATATATATATATATATATAAAGGGGGGGGGGGTGTTTGTGGAAACCTCCTATGCAAGTCATGACGTTCGGAATGGATCCATAGAAGTGCATAAGCATCGTGAATAATAATAATAATAATAATAATAATAATAATAATAATAATAATAATAATAATAAAACAAAAGCTGAAACGGAGGCGTTTTCAACGCCTGAATGATTAGATTTTTTTTCCTAAGCCTGTTTTTACTTCGCTCCCTTTTTCCTCCTCCTCCTCCTCCTCCTCTCATTTCCTCGGGTACCGAATTCTACTTCACCTTCGATCCGTTTACCTCCAACATATAGCGTCTCTTGCCCTCAAGCGGCCCCTTTGATCTTTCCCCTTGCTATTCCTTCCCATTACTCTCCCCTCTTCTCTTTGCCTCGACTGATACCATTGCTTTATTCTCCCTCTTCCTCTCTCTCTCTCTCTCTCTCTCTCTCTCTCTTTTTTATTTGTTCATCACACTATCTAAAAGTGCAAAAATATATAAATATATATTTTATAAATAATATAAAATATATATATATATATATATATATATATATATATATATATATATATATATATATATATAACACATACACACACGAGAAAACACACACACTTAGATACACAGTTCAACTCATCTCATCTTTATACTGATGAAGCCAAACTATATTATAAAGAGAACTTAACAGTAACCGAAGTCTTCTGTATGTGATAACTGAGTGTCGTCGAGTTTTGTCCACCAAGCACAGGAATAATTAAGAGGAAAATCGCCCTTACAATGTGTACAAATAGACTGTGACTGCTAACTCAGTTGTCCAGGAAATAAACCGTAACCTTAAAACTTGCGCGTGCACAAAAAAAATATACCTTCAATTTTTCTTTGACTCCCAGCCAATATTCGTATCGCTGACCTTTGAAGCAACAGATCTTCGTCGGAGCACAATGACGAACAAATAAATATCCGGGGGAAAAAGGTATCCCTGATATTCCAGAGTACAAAAGGAAAGGCCAATTATCCTAATCAGCAAGCTCACCTAATTCAAAAGAAAAGTTTTTTCGTGTCATCCTCCCTCCAGAAAGAGCCGTAATCTAACAACAACGAACGCCGCTGACAACACCGAACTTCTGTCTACAAAGTTCCAAACGCCGAGAGATAAGAAATGCAGCACCAGAGTCGACGTCAGACTAAAAGAAAGAGAGAAATTCCTGGTACATCCGGTCCACCGATATGAATGGATTCTATTGAGGGAATTCCTCGACAAAAAGAGCTTTTGATCATTCGATGCGAAGGGACGTTTTTGCCGAAATTCCCAGATAAAAGACCCTCCTCCGCACACGGGAGAGAAAAAAAAAGTGCATTCCACAGATTGAAAGTTTACGAAAATTCGTCATGAACATATAAGCCAGCTTTTCAGAGCACTGTATTTATTATATCATCAAATCTAATGTGATACGGCCAAGTTGTATATACTGTGATATACCGCAGCAAAAACGGAACAGGAATAAGTTAAAATTTTGAAGTAAATTGTACTCTTATGAAAATCAAAATCAATATTTTACGTACGGACTGATAGACTTTTACCAACCAAAGTGTGTGTGTGTGTGTGTGTGTATGTGTATGTATATATATATATAAATATATATATATATATATATATATATATATATATATATATACTATATATATATATATATATATTTACACACACTATACATACACACACGTACACGCACATATTGGAGTAGCGATAGTGAAAGGAGGATATTATGATTGCTTAAATGTATTTGTATATATATATATATATGATATTATATATATTATATATATATCTATATATATATATTATATATATATATATATATATATATATATATATATATATATATATATATATATATAATATATATATATATACAAATACATTTAAGCAATCATAATATCCTCCTTTCACTATCGCTACTCCAATATGTGCGTGTACGTGTGTGTATGTATATAGTGTGTGTAAATATATATATATATATATATATATATATATATATATATATATTATACATATATATATATATATATATATATATATATATATATATATATATATATATATATATATAAATAATCATAATATCCTCCTTTGACTATCGTTACTGGGGCAATTACTTGCCAATATTTCCGTCATTAACACTCCACTGATACACCTGACGTATTGATAAATTCAGTCAAGGTCGCGCAGCCAGGCCAATCAGGCACAGGTGGCATTTTCTACCTGTGCATTTGTTCTTGCAACATTCCAATACGAATCACTCCTCACTTTTCCAGACCAGAAGTGATTTTTTACCTTTTCCATAGAAAGGAATCATGCATCATCCAATATATTTCCTCGTCAAGCAAAAGCTCAGATATGATGGAATTTTTTCAGTGGGCCGTTTTCACTGAACTGACTCAAATGAAATGGACTGAAATATGTTTATGCCTTTATTTCCAGGAAAGATGTGATCACTTTCAAAGCGTCACTGACAGACGGTTAATTTTTTATATATATATGTTCATATATATATATATATATCATATATATATATATACTACCTACATATATTTTGTATATAATGCAGGTCGTTTTGCAAAGCAAATCTTTTTTTTTTTTGTGGGTCGCCTATAAACTTATACTGACGGACAAACTAGGTGTTGGGTTACTAAAAATAATTACATAAATAACCAAAAAGAAAAATGTCACAAATAACTTAGTCTCAGTTTACATAATAAAGTGTTAAATATTTGAAATCATACCAAAGGAGAGAGAGAGAGAGAGAGAGAGAGAGAGAGAGAGAGAGAGAGAGAGAGAGAGAGAGAGAGAGAGAGAGAGAGTTGTTTTATGGCCAAGTCACACAAGCCCAACGTAAAGAAGACTTGGAACAGGGCGCCAACAGATATTTGCTTTAAAAGATGAAAATGGAAATATGAACATAAGAGGTTGCGTGATAAAAATAGCTGAAGATTTCTATACAATGTTGTACAACAGATATATAGGAAATAACTTTGTCAATGAAAATAAGGAAACAGCTGAGCCGGTACCAAAATAACAGTAGGAGACGCAAAGAAAGCAGGAAAAGGCAGGAAAAGAAACAAAGCAGCAGGAGAAGATGGTCTAACAGTTGATTTAATAATAGATGGAGGAGATTTCATAATAGTAAAATTCGCTGAACTTCACACAAAATATTTGCAAGAATGCTCTATACCTACTGCTTGGAAAAACTTCATTATATTAATTCACAAAAAGGGATACACAAAAGACCTGAAAAAAATTACCCCCCAATAAGTTTACTCACAGCAATATATAAAATATTTACAAAGATCATATTAGTCCGAATAGAGGGAGCAGGCAGGTTTTGGAAGCGGGTATTCAACAACTGACCATATCCATGTAATTAACCAGTTAAAAGAAAATTCAACAAGTATGACAAACCACTATGTATGGCATTTATAGATAAGTGAGAAAGATTTCGATTCTGTCAAAACTTCAGCAATAATGAAAGCCCTTCAAAATCAAGGAATAGATGAATCTTATGTTAAAACACTTGAAGATATCTGTACGGGTAGTACAGCAATCCTAAAACTACCTAAAGACAGTGAAAAATCTCAGATTTAGAAAGGAGTTAGACAGGGAGACCCCATCTCTCCTATATTATTCACAGCGTACCTAGAAGTAGTTTGTAAGAATTTAGATTGGGAAAATGCACGAATTAACATTAATAGGGCAAACCTTAACAACTTAATATTTGCAGATGACATAGTTCTACTCAGTGAATCAGGGGAGGAATTACAAAAGATGATAGCTATGGAAAGAATAATGATGGGAATATCACTATTATATGCCCCTACACACTTGGAAACATTGTTTGGAAACAATGTTTGGAAACGGCTTCCAAACAGTTTGGAAACTGTTTCCGAAAACTTGATTCCAAACAGTTTGGAAACATTTTTCAAACTGTTTGGAAACAGTTTGCAAATTATTTGTAAACTACTTCCAAACAATGTTTCCTGCCACACCTCAGTTGTGGTCATGCCTGTGATGAGTGTAGAGGTTGCTGCAGCAGCGTCTGCATTTTACTTGGCACTTTTGATGGAGTCAAGGGAGGTCAAGAACAAGAGAAAGATATGGGTGTAGGAATTTTTTTGAAAAAGGACCATATGGTGATTTGCTTTTGGCAGAACTGAAATTGGATGGTGGACGTTTCACGAATTTTTTTCGGATGTGCTCAAGTGACTTTGAACTACTTTACGGATGGTGGCTCCCAGTATATCTCGAAAGGATACAAAATACAGAAAGGCTATTACACTGAGGTATTTTGCAAGTGGAGATTCCTTTACGAGCCTCATTCTTTGGAGAACTTCCACTTCTTTTCAGTGAAGTCAGTTTCACATGTTCTCTCCTGAATTGTACTTTGATGGCTTTTATCTTCTTTTCTGTATCACTTAACAGTTATAGAAAGTTTATCAGCTATCCCCGTCAAGGCATCCATCTTTTTAATTCTATTTTTGTAATCCACATTTGTTACATCCCACAATGTTGGGGATGAATGCAGCAATAAATAGTTCTAGAGTTTTCTCAGCAGACCACATGTAGGTACTCGAGTAGGTACTAATTCATCGTTGCCTCGGCCGCACACACACACACACACACACACAGGCAGTGTTTCCCCTTCTGGATGGGAAACAGTAATTCGTGAAATGGTGTTTGGAAATGGTTTGCAAACAGTTTGAAAACAGTTTCCAAACTGTTTGGGAACAGTTTGTAAGCAGTTTGGAAACACTGTTTGCGTACAGTTTGGAAACAGTTTCCAAGCTGTTTGGAAACCGTTTCCAAACATTGTTTCCAAACAATGTTTCCAAGTGTGTACGGGCTAAATTTAAGAGACAGAAAAAGAGCAACATGGATACGAGACTAAACTAAAGTAGAGGATATTCTAACAAGTAAGAAAAAGAAATGGACGTGGGTAGGACATAATATAATGAGATTGTCAGATATTAGATGGACGAAAAGAATAATAGAATGGGTCCCTAGAGATTGCAAACGAAGCAGGGGAAGGAAGAGAAGACGATGGATTGACGAGCTAAGAAAATTTGGGGTATTCTATTTATCTATATATCTATCTATCTATATATATTTGTATTTGATATATGTTTGATATATAATATATATATATATATATATATATACAGATAGATACATGCAATACGATACATACATGTATATTTAAACACACACACACACACACACACACACACATATATATATATATATATATATATATATATATATATATAGTCTCAGTAATTGGGCGGCTACTTGGAAATCTTAGCTTGATGATAAATAACAGTGCCAAGACCAGGAAGAACATTCTTTATTTAACGAGCTTTCGAGGTTCAAAACCTCATCTTCAGGCTGAAAAAATGACAGGGATGAGAAATCACTAAAAATTACATTAAAATGAATTGTCTTATTAAAAAGCTTCAGTAAAAACATAAAATAAAACACGAAACATTACATGCATACTAAAAATTACGATAAAACTAAAACAAAACGCAAAACATACAAAAACAGAATAAAAATGAAATAATATGGAAAGGTAAACAAACTACCCTCAAAAATAAAATGGCTAACGACCCACTTTGTGTACCTACTATGAAACTATATGATCGCTAGTTGAATACCGGACGAGTTGTTGTTCAATTCCGTTTTCATTTCTTAATAAACAGCGACTCTGAAATTAAAAGGTCCAGTCTATTTGAGCAAAAAGACAGTACTCTAAAATCTAGGTGAGTGAAAGGATGGTCCTGTGCTAAACTGTGTTCCCTTATGGCAGAAAAAGGTGGTTTAGAAAGAGGAAACCTAGTTCTAACGGAAAGAACACCTCTGTGTTCCAAAATTCTGTGCCTAAGCCAGCGGGAAACTGGATCCCACGTATCGCAGACCACACTGCGAACAGGTAAACAAGTAAACGACACTCGAATTAAGGTCCACAGGAAGAGCAGGCTTCTCCCTCAAAAAAGATCCTACAGTAAAAGGGTTAGTAAAAACAAACCGGAAACTAACTTGAGGAAAACTGTGCTTAAGTATTTCTTGTAACTTTTTTCGTACCAAGTAGCTACTATGACCAAGGAAAGGCAATTTAATATACTTTACAACATCTTTACTAGCAGTACTGTACACCGGTCTGGGACAAAATTTCTCATCTAGAAAATTTTTCAGAACTTTATAAAAGACAAATACGGGATAAGAATTTTCGGAAAAATAATTCTGGAGGAAGACCATGTCTTGATGAAATAAATTAAAATCACAGCAGACATTGTAAGCTCTATTTATCATAGTACGTATTGAATTAATTTTTTAAACAACTTTGGTGAAAAACTAAGATAATTTAATCCCAAGCCAGTAAAAAAAAAGTACTTTTCCTATAAACGGAAGTCTCAAATTTACCTCTATTTCTGTGTACCTGAACATCTAAAAATGACAACATATTATCCTGTTCTGTCTCACAAGTAAAAGTAATATTAGGATGACGAGAATTAAAATATTCAAAAAATAAATCCACGTGTGAACGTTCCTTAAAAAAACACAAGGAAAGTGTCATCCACGTACCTACGATAATACAACGGTTTGAAAGCAACAGGGCATTCAGACATCCAAATCTTTTCACAATAACCCATGAAACAATTTGCATATACAGGTCCAAGGGAATTTCCCATAGCAACTCCATCTATTTGATTATATAATTACCATCAAAAGTAAAAATGCCATCAGTTGTAGCCAATTGTAATAATTTTCGCAAATCTACTTTACTAAGTCCAAAAGTTGTTAAGTGGTTTTCACATATATTATTACGAATAATGTCAGTAGTTTCTTTTAATGGGATATTCGTGAAAAGAGAGGTTACATCAAAACTAGCCATTACAACATCTTGGTTAAAATCGAAAGAACACAATTTTTTGACAAACTTGGAAGAATTTGGGACATTAAACTCACTAAAAGTTAAAGGTTTTAAAACTGGAACCAGAAACTTTGACAAGTAATAGCTAAAAGTGCCAATTGAGGAAATAATGGGTCTCAGTGGGTTTCCTATTTTATGAACCTTAGGTAGACCATACATGTGATTTCTCATCCCTGTAATTTTTTCAGCCTGAAGATGAGGTTTTGAACCTCGAAAGCTCGTTAAATAAAGAATGTTCTTCCTGGTCTTGGCACTGTTATTTATCATCAAGCTATATATATATATATATATATATATATATATATATATATATATATATATATATATATCAACCGAGAGGTTATCTGAGTCCTATCATGAACCCGGTTTCCTTTCAACCTCTCGTTTTTACTTTGATGAAGACCAGACTGCAGAATGATAATAATGATAAAAAAGATTCAATAACTTCCGAGGATCGTCATCTAATACAGAGTGCGTGCTATGAGCCCACTTTCAATTACCTGCAAGTGGCTTACTTCACTTGAGGGAAAAAAAGAAAAAAAAAACCATCAGAAGTTTTGGGGACTCGATGAGCCTTCAGGGTTACGTGCCCCGAACTCGAAACGTTCCTTCAGTCGTTGGCGCAAGGCTTAAGAGAGTAAATCCACACTAGGAGGTAATCTGTATCGTGCCTCCATCATTCGCCTTTTAACCCCAATACCTGTTTACATCAAGAATAATATAGCAGCGGTGCTGAGAGGATAAATATATAAACCATTTTTGTAGAGCATGACTGGGTTTTTAAAATTACGGTATGAAATATCAACTTTCCAAAAGTTACTTTTCTCATCCACGAGGAAATATTTCCTCCCGTAAATATCCATTCCGCCTTTTTGGTAGGACCAAAAGTTTCTAAATTTCCTTCCCTCCGCTCAAATACTTATGGCCCTTGTAATTCATTTGAACATTCATCAACAGCTCGAGCACGACAAGAAAGATTATTTTCTCCACGGTCCAAGTTGGAAATGGAAATGAGGAGACGCAAAATAGATATTGGCCTCATAACCAAACTTTTGACCCACTGACTTAAAATCACTGTAACTATTCATTTATGTTATTTGTGCTCGCCTAGCAATTCGGTAGTCCCGAGTTCAATTCCTCGCTCTGCCAACGTGGAATCAGAGAAATTTATTTCTGGTGATTAGAAATTAATTTCTAGATATAATGTGGTTCGGATCCCACAATAAGCTGTAGGTCCCGTTGCTAGGTAAGCAATTGGTTCCTAGCCACGTAAAAATGTCTAATCCTTCGGGCCAGCCCTAGGAGAGCTGTTGATCAGCTCAGTGGTCTGGTCAAACTAAGATAGACTTAGTCTAACATTTTTTGTCATCCTGATATTGTTTCCAAATAAGCGATAGCAAACATTATGCAGTCACTCAAGGGTATCCTGGTAAGGTTCAAAGAAGCTTTAAAACTGAAATAACTCTCATGGTCTAAGGGGAATTAGTCAACTATACCACTGAAAACGTGATTCGTGAAAGTCAATCCCCATCTATGCAATACTTTCTGTAACTTACAAAAACTTAGCTTGTTTGTCCTATTCTTGGAACCCTAAATTTAGACTTTATTATGAACGAAAACTGTACCCCATTTACTCTTTGCATGTTCCCTTTTATGATGTTATTTCACTACTTCCACTTTGTAACGTAGATTCCCTAATACTCTCTCTCTCTCTCTCTCTCTCTCTCTCTCTCTCTCTCTCTCTCTCTCTCTCTTGCTAAAGGGAAATGGAGAACGTTGTAGTACGAAAGAGTGAAAGAGGAAATGAAAGTCACCCCATGGGCATCGCTGCAGAAGGTATTTTCAAAAAAAGCGTCGACTGAGAAACTCGACACTTGTGGGTACATTTCTTCCGCGTCTCTGATGTCTTTGGTGTGTCTCACTTGCCTCAAAAGGGCACACAGGCTGGAAGTAATATTCTTCCGCATTTTATCTGAGGAGAAAAAGGAAAGATAGGGAAGAGCATAACAACATAGAAATGAGCATCAGGTGTGTTGCCCACAAAAGTAAAGGTGTTGAAAAGGAAAATACTTTTGAATTTTTATATAAGGTTAAACATAAAAAAAAAAATCAGAGGAACTCTTAAAATAAATTTAGATGCGCCCTGAGCGTTAATGGTTACCTGAAAATGTAGTTGCTAAAATAATATTCTTTAGAATTTTCAAAGAGGGGAAAAAGACATCTTGATGAAATTGTGATGAACTCCATGTATAAATAGATCTGACACATGAAGACATTCTCTAACACATTGGGAATGTATAAGAAGTGTGCTCTTAACAATGATTATTTGGTAATAAGTAAACTTACGATGTGTTAACAGTGAGAAATCCTTTCCTCATACTTATGGGACCTGCGAATATCTAAAGATACTTTGATACATTATTCATCTCACTTTTTTTTTTAACTTCGAAGTGAGTTTGAAAATATATTGCATATCTCTGGGCATAAGGAGACTGCTACTTATAAATGCTATACAATAATTAAGGAGACTGCTACTTATAAATGCTATACAATAATTAAGGAGACTGCTACTTATAAATGCTATGCAATAATTAAGGAGACTGCTACTTATAAATGCTATACAATAATTAAGGAGACTGCTACTTATAAATGCTATACAATGATTAAGGAGACTGCTACTTATAAATGCTATACAATAATTAAGGAGACTGCCACTTATAAATGCTATACAATAATTGAGGAGACTGCTACTTATAAATGCTATACAATAATTAAGGAGACTGCTACTTATAAATAATACATAATTAAAACTAATAGGATGCTGTCCCAACAAATGCCGCAATTTCATAACAACTCAACTGAAAAAATCAGGAAACAACCACAAGTTACCAAAAGCTTCCTTTGTTCATTTTCCACTAATAACGAAGAGTGTCCTGCCTTTGAGATCCAAATTTTATTACAAAAGAGGCCTAAAGGTTGGAGTGAAGGATTTGGTTGAGGGATACTGGTCCCTTAGGCCTAACGGAAAAACAGTATTAACCTTATTCAACTCCGGGATTGCTCACTCACTCTTGCTTCACTTCACGGACGGTATCTTATTTTCGTTTTTTACACTTATTTTCTCTTTTATTATTATTATTATTATTATTATTATTATTATTATTATAATTATATAATATTTTTTTGTGTAGTAGTAGTAGTAGTAGTAGTAGTATTAGTAGTAGTATTAGTAGTAGTAGTAGTAGTAGTAGTAAAAGGGAGAACAAGTGTAAAAAAAGGAAGCTACCCAAAACCTAACGGCAGAATTCTTCATAATAAAACTGTATTGCTATCCCGACTCATATAACAACCTACCACTTTTGCCCCACTACTTAAGAAGCTTTGTACTTCAGAAGATCCAAGATCCCAGAATAAAATGACTGAAGGCGCATTTCGTCGTTTATAAAAGAAAAGAAAAGGAAGTCAGAATAATTATGCATTCAGTTAATATTAAATGAAAATAACCTAAGAGAAAAACAATAACAATAGCAGCCACAAATTCTTTTTCACAATAACGAAATCATAGTTGTCTGGGCTAGCTCTCTCTCTCTCTCTCTCTCTCTCATATCTCTCTCTCTTCTCTCTCTCTCTCTCTCTCTCTCTCTCTCTCTCTCTCTCTCTCTCTCTCTCTCTCTCTCTCTCTCTCTCTCTCTCTCTCTGCTACCAAAGAAAATAGCGAACATAAGGTGCAAAAAACTCCTTTCTCGACCATAGCCTTAGAAAGTCAACAAAGAGGCTATAAAGAAATAAGAATCAAGGATAGGCAAAACAGAGAGACGGGAAAGGAGAAAATGCCCTAGGTAATGGGAAAGAAGCCCTACGGAAAAAGGGAAAGCACTTTTAATTAGCCCTCCGTTATAACTCCTAAGCCTTTCTGAATTACATAAAATAGGAAAGAAAAAAATTAAAGGTCGCGAAAAAAAAAAGAACAAAGCGAGGAGGCTTCGAAAAAGAGCCCGGAGATTTTTCGACGGAGCTTCAAAGCCGTGCTCAAGGATGACGACGAATCAAAGCAAACGAAATATTTTGAAAATAGTCTAAAACATTCATGATACCTGCTCTTGATGATGACAACAATCGCCAAGGTCAAATATGTCAAAGGCAATATGATAAAAGATGAACACCTTTATTTAATCCATCTATTCACTCGCCTTCACTTATTTACCTTATATACCTTTTCACTTATACGTTTTGTTTCAGTTACAAATACTGGTCCATTAATTCAACTTTTCAGTGGCATACAACGTTCCATTTGCCAGCCATTACTTTCAGGCCTTTCCAGCAAAAAATGTACATCATTCCATTCAGCGGCCCCTTCTATCATTCTCTTTCATCCGTTAGTTATAACCACCTATTTGTCTATTCATCTATCCTTTCTTTCATTATTCAAGACGTGTCATTATTCTATTTACTTAATATTTATTTTCTTCCATTTGATCAATACCTTATGCTACATTTTGCCTTTAGATTCCCTTCTGAATTTGTTTACATAACTCAGAAATTCTGAGATGGAGAATTCCGGCAAAATTCGATGGAAAATTCTACCTATTTGAAACACGACCCTTCTTATGGCCTATGGGAATAGGAGAGTGAGCTGGAGTTGGCCCTACGGCACCCAGCGGGAGACAAGGAATACCGTGCAGGGGAAAAAATGAGGGAAGAAATGAAAGAAACTGTGAGACGAAAAAAAAGCAAAAGCTCTTGTTGTTTTAGGTCCTATGTTGTTTCTATCTAACCTTCATTTGCTGCCGTGTTTAATTATTCTTATTCCGCAGGAAAGGTTTCAAAAGGAATATTCTTAATCATAATTAGATTTCCCCTTTTCAAAGATGAACAACATTATTCATTATGGATATTAAAAAAAAAAAAAAAAAAAGAGAAAGACCAAAACTACGTGACAGTTAAATATAAAGCATTTAATTATTTAATTGTTGTCTATGTATTCCCCGCCAAATTCCATGAGAATATAAAGGAACCTTTAAATCTAAACACCAGAAGTTGTTCACATGGACAAAATATTTCCTAATATTTGTACAATGTTTTACAGAACGCAGCTTTTAAGGAGCAAGATGAGATACAAATGTGAATGGGATACTTTATAGTGATGTTTAAATTAACAAAATTCAATAACAGACAAATTATCAAAATAGATTTATGAGAAGAGATACTGCTGCAGGTTTTACATGTGAAAAGTTTTCGACCTATATATGTCACCTAACCAATCACATTTCCCTCATATTCCCTCTTTCTAAGATCCCTACTTTTCTTGTATTTCACTTTCGAGTCTACCTCACCCTAAGCTTCTGTGATGTCATCATAAAGGCTCCTCCAGAAGGGCATAAGACACAGCAAATGTCTCCGGAAACTACGGGGTTATGAGAGCACACACCCAACAGTCGTACCGTATGGGGTTTTTATGGTTATCTCTCCCAACACGAGAGAATTTGTTTCTTAGCAGGACTGCTGGAACCCGGACAGGATGTATGCTTCTTCTGAGGTACCTTTATTGCTGCTTCATTATTAATGGCATCATGGTCTCATCGTGTATAATAAGGTAATGCGTTCCCGTGCTCGGGTCGCTATCGTATTTTTCTGTAAGCTATATTAGTCTTCTCTCTCTCTCTCTCTCTCTCTCTCTCTCTCTCTCTCTCTCTCTCTCTCTCTCTCTCTCTCTCTCTCTCTCGTTAAGTTTCAACAAGCTCATCAGTATCATGTATATGGTTACTGCAAACGTCTTCCTTTCTTTTTATGGCTCTAGAGACACTTGTTCAGCTCTTGTCTTTGGAAAGACAGAGAGAGGCTGGAAGCAACCAGAAGAGAAGCAGACTAATTAAGACTAGCATAGACTTTTTCTGGCCTTCTTTTCGGGTTCTCCGTTTTCCCGCTAGTTTATTTTCATTTCAGCTTTATGGATGTATCCTTTAGGCAGTATGAAGGTGGAACAAAAACAGAAAATCGACTATAATATCCATTAGAAGTTTTTATCTAAAGCAATGTTGCTGTTTGTGGTATAGGAACTTTACTGTTAAGGTGTCCAGTATGAAAGTAGATTATAACACTGTGGCCATGATGCTATATAGCAGTGGATATACCCAGTTTTCAATAAATAGCTTAGCTTGTAGCTAATCTCATTACTCTTACGAACAGCACTGCAGCTTCAGCGATAAAAGCTCTCTTAATCCTTCATTTTCATTATCATTATCATCAGCTTCAATTTCCTGCGTGCATATAGTCGATATTTAAGAAAAAAATATCCCCCTTAGTTAACTTCTGATAATCGCTTTATTCTGCCCAGTCGTCGAAGTAAACGTAGAGGAGAAACAACGTTTTGTTAGTAGGAAAAAATGGAAAAAAGATTTTATGCTTTACGTTCGGCTCAAGTTAATGAAATAAAACACATCTATTGACACTCATATTGAAAAGGGGAAACAGAAATATACGCTGATAGCAACACCGATATTTAAAGTAATACAGGTGACGTTACAAAAGAAGAATTAAGCGGAGCAGTGTTTCCGTGATGGTTACTAATGAAAATACTTGTCAACCTCAACAGATTCAAGCAATGAGAGACATAAAGATCGATACGGTGAAAAGTGAGTCTGAGGTTAAATAAAGAAAGTATTAATACCTGTTTCGTGAAGACGTATAGAACTTGACAAAATGGAGGCAAATTTTTTTCTAGTAGAATATTGCATCTGAAAATTGGCAGTTACACTTTATCTATATACATCCAGTCAGATATTAGTGAAAGCCTCAATTATAAAACTGTTAATTTGCCTAAAAAAGTAATTGCGTATTATATTTCAGTAATTCATATGAGTTCAATTTTCAATTTTTCTTACTGGAAGCCGGAACTGCCGGTTCATTTGTTAATCTCAGGTCATTTAGTGTCCTATTTACCATATCTAATTAACATTACTAAACATTACTCTATACATAGATACATATACATATACATAATATATATATATATATATTATATATATATATTATATATAATGCCACTATATATATTATATATATATAATAATATATTAATATTATATATATATGATATATATATATATATTATACTATATATATATATATATATATATATATATATATATATAATCCTAATATAATATATAGAAAGATAGATATAAAATAACACTACTCTTGATATGCTCGTCTTTCAATGCTTGGTGATGTTACGCTGCATTTTCATTCAAAATTCAATAGTTTTGCGAATTTTCCTGAAAACTGTAAGATTCTCGCCAAGGGGGCGACGGAAAATAGGACCTCGCTAGAGTAAACAAATCTCCGAACGAATTCAAAAAGAGTTTTGCTGTTATAAACAAAGATGGAGACTTTCAGACACTCAAGAATCAAATAGAAATCTAAAACCGACATTTGTCGAGACTTTAAATAACGCATACGATCTGAAGACGAAGAAGCAAAGTGGAAATAAAAAAACGTTAACGAGAAATTCTAAAAAGCGGACAACAACAACAACTACTACTACTGTGAACTCGGAACAAAGAAACAAAGAAGGAAAACCTCAGAGGTTGAGAAATTCTGTTAAACTTACAAACACGAATTTATATCATTCAAAGACCCTGATTTTACAGAGGCAATTAGAATTTAGATTTATCACACTTTTGTTGTTTTCCAAGAATAACTGACTGTAGGGGAAAATGGGTAAAAAATACATCAATATATAGAACATCAAAATGTAGACTTTTTCTCTTCTACAGTTCTTGTATCTCGGTGAATATGGTTAATTCCAGCGATACTTGCGAGGAAATTTTAATGTCATGCTAATACTGAGCTCGCTCTATCCAGGTAATGAATTACTTACTAAAGCTGGTTCACTTAAGGTAGATTCTTGGATGAGCCCTATTCTTACGAGACGTTTGTTTGGCGGCCGCTGATTGGCTGGTACCGGGAGGTAGGCAGCTCCCAGCCAATCAGCGGCCGCCAAACTAACGTCTCGTAGGCATAGGGCTCATCCAAGGATCTACCTT
>NC_061109.1:114622000-114637000 GCF_015104395.2 Macrobrachium nipponense
GAAAAAATGGATATGTATCAAGACCTGAAAATAGAAATAAGAAGGATATAGGATATACCAGTGGAAATTGTACCCATAATCATAGGAACACTAGGCACGATTCCAAGATCCCTGAAAAGGAATCTGGAAAAACTAGAGGCTGAGGTAGCTCCAGGACTCATGCTGAAGTGTGTGATCCTAGAAACGGCGCACATAGTAAGAAAAGTGATGGACTCCTAAGGAGGCAGGATGCAACCCGGAACCCCACAGTATAAATACCACCCAGTTGAATTGGAGGGCTGTGATAATAATAATAATAATAATAATAATAATAATAATAACAAAAAGTGTCAAAGTTTTGTGCAAATGGAATTTCGTCAAGAATCAGTCCCACTGTCACAAAATAAATATGAGTATCTTTGCCATTTTAATTCGGCGTGCTCGGCATCACAGCCGCTTTTGCTCGGCTTCCATCCTGCCCGAGTATGAATTTCGTTTCGCTGCATCCGGCAGAAAGCTGCTTATCTTCGCAAATGTTAAAAGTCCTTGCTCAAATTATCTTTTATTTCACTATGGACGCTTTCATTTTATTTCTTGTTTACGTTTGTCTTTTCATAAATTGAATATCTAACCTTTCTATCCCTAGTAATACCTCCTACTTTAGTACAATATCTACGATTTCTTGCTTCGATTTCCCACCCCATTCTTTTTTTTTATATATTTTATCATATTTATTTTCCAGTCCATTCTTCTTTGTTTTTAATCATTTTTCTTATATTTTTGCACAATACATCTGTTTATTCAGTACACCGGCATCCTTGTCTTTCTATGATTCACTCTTCTATTAAACTAACATCTAAGTCTTTGCACAAAACATTTTCATTTCACTCATATACTTCATTCTGTTTTATGTACCTTAATTTACTTTACCAATCATTCATCTAATCCTGTTTTCTTATGATCTTTAGTCATTATTTTTGGAGGGGTGTGTTACCTGTTGGTGAAGGAGTCATTCTCCTTTAAGACGACACTGTGAAGCAAGCATCGCAGTCTTATTTTTCCTTCTGACCATTCCTATTCATTCAAAATACATTGTTTGTGAAGCCTTGTTCATGATCTAATAAAGAGTATATTTCGCAAGTATAAAAATAATGTTCTTTTCCCTAAACTTCAACGCTTTGCGGAATCAACAGCCTGACCTTTACATCTCTCATAATAATTAGTCCCAGGGCTGGAGTTACAGGACTAAATATATCGCTTCTTCGAGGTTAGACACCTCCCCTTTTCCTTCCATTTTCTCAATTTCCTTCGGATCAGGGCTAGAAAGGGGGCTTCGCACTGTCTGTCCTTTTGGCCTTTACTCTCGAATAAAAACTGACATTTGCTCTCAAAAGATTACCATAGGGGGCTTCAACTCCACTGGGGTTGTTCCCCTTATAGAGCCCGGGGTGAAACGGCATCAACGCCAACTTGGTAGCTCCACCAACACAAAAGAAAAAAAAATCACCATTACCTTAATCCCAGTTCATTTCCATTCTATTATGTTCCTTAGTACATAATCCGGCTTGTTTTGCTGTTATGAATCACCGCTCATTATGCAATTAGGAGATTTCATCATGCAACGAGTAAGAATTCTGTTAAACGGCGGATAATCTCATAATTAGTTTACCTATACACTACAATTCGGCAACACCCGTTCAAGTTTTCCTTTTTGATTCTGTGACCTGCAGTCTTACGTACACCTGTTGGTTCAATACGACTAAGTTAAGAATAACTCGTAAGGGTCATGTCTAGCAACCTATAACTAATGAATATGAGACCCCGAAATTCGGCCTCTCCCCAATTCACCAAATTCCTCGGACAATTTCGAATTCAACCTAAATCCTGGCCATTCCCCCTTCCGCTAATTTCCAAATCAGTCAATACCACACAACACGTCCCTTTCCTCCTCCCAGCCATCATCCTCTATCCACTCCTAATCATCATCCATTTCCAATCTTCTCCGAGGCCCACGAAACTCGCCTACTGTCCCCTATCCTAACCACGGACCCACTATCCTCACCGAACCTGGGTGGCCCCTCCCTCTCTTCTTTCCCCATACGGCCTTACTCGCAACCGACTCCCCTCCCTCCCTTTCCCCCTTCACCCCGTATCTCCTCTTACACTCCAGTTACAAAATCTTTAGCCATCACCATAAGCCGATATATCGATTTACTGAACTCCCAGCCATCACACAATCGATTTTGAATTACCGCCGTTAATTTTCTGCTTCTATTTCACCCCTGTGTTGGACTCTGCGGAAAGCAAAAAAAGATTCCCGCTTTTTCCAGAGCGGTATCTAACATCTCTGTTGGGTTCTGCAATGCGCTTAATGAATTAACCAGCAATATCATGATCAAAAAGCATAAAACACACTGAAAACATTATAATAGTTTCTTGAACGACTACTAGAGAAAAATTATATTTTCTAATAGCAATTTAAAAATACTCGACAGCCAATCTCTCGCAAAATTGATGTTAGTGTGGATGATAGAAAAATGGATTGGCAGATTACATAAAAATAGAAATAAAAAAAAATCATGTAGCAATAGCTGTGCTCATGTTGTTGAGCGGAGGCGGATTATAGGAGCCACAAGTCTGCGGGCACAAAAGGACCACTAAACCAGGTATACACGGTACAAAAAGTGCGACTGATAATTATGCACGGAAAAAAAGTCCAAGTTTGAATGAATGAAAGCTCTTGAAAGCATATGATGGCGCAACGGAAAATGATCAGATTGAACCAGCATCACTAGTGCTGACTGTGTATGCACAATGGCCCTCAGAAACTGATTTTCAGTGAGCCTTGATAAACCAGATCCCCACATTGAGATCCGTAACCTGCAAACCTAGGGAAGATCTGTTTATCGTGGGATATCCAGCTCTGAGTAGGCCACTGCAGCTTCTGGTGGGACACAGTTGGAATCCTATTCTACCCGCCTAAAGGTGCGTCCACACGGTCAAACAATGTCCGACGGACAAACATTGTTACCATATCATAGGCGAAGCAGGATGACGTCATAAGCGTTGAAACGATGTAGGCAGATCTGGCAACAAACAGTGGTACAAGATGAGGTTGTATACCAGTGTTTTTACTCTGCTCTCAAGGCGAAGACCAGCAGACAATTGTTAATTGGTAACAACGTTTGTCGGTCGGATACCAAATGCTTTCATTCCTTCGCGGGGGCATTTTCCTTTTGACTAGATAGGTTTTCCAAAAAGTAGTCGCGTTCCACCCCAACCAGAGAGGCTTATAGTTGCTTCACCTGTCGCAGGTATGACTGGATGTAAATCCAATGAGGTAACTTCATTTCTAAGTAAAAAGGTACACCAGAATTCCGTTAAGTTAGTATGACAGTTTGGCAAAATGGAAATTAGACTAATAAATTTTGCCCTTGTTGAAAACATCTTTTGGAGCCACAAGGGAACAGCAAGAAAAGAGCTGGAACGATGAAAAGACAAATATACCAGCAAAATATGGTCCTTTTGACTAGATAGGTTTTCCAAAAAGTAGTCGCGTTCCACCCCAACCAGAGAGGCTTATAGTTTCTTCACCTGTCGCAGGTGTGACTGGATGTAAATCCAATGAGGTAACTTCATTTCTAAGTAAAAAGGTACACCAGAATTCCGTTAAGTTAGTATGACAGTTTGGCAAAATGGAAATTAGACTAATAAATTTTGCCCTTGTTGAAAACATCTTTTGGAGCCACAAGGGAACAGCAAGAAAAGAGCTGGAACGATGAAAAGACAAATATACCAGCAAAATATGGTCCTTATACATCCGGGAAACTTAATAAAGTGTGCAACATCTGGTGCAGTTTGTCGAAGTACCTAATGTACTGTTGAGAAATATCCCCTCTATAGTTATGAAGCAGTTCTGAGAACTGAAATAATTTGACGTTCTTCACCATCACCTCTTCATAGGACGTCAGCTTTTTTATTTACATTGGAGATGCTATGTATGTTAAAATGTTTTTTCAGTCTTGAGATTATTTTAAAATTCACGTTGACAATCGGATGATCAAGATAAAAGGTAAAATCACAGCCTTAAGATGTGTGTGAGAGAGAGAGAGAGAGAGAGAGAGAGCAATAAACTGAAATGCCATTAACATTGAACTTAGTAGTGTAAAGAGAGAGCAGGATAGTGTTAAATGGACTGAGTTCACATTATTGTCTTCAAAGACAAAACCGACGAGCACAAACAATAAATTAAAGGCAAGAACACACAGCAGCAAGAATACCTTCGCCAAGGCCACTTAACATTGAATAAACGAGCTTTTTAAACTTTCTGGCTTTGTACATATTTTATAAAAATTGCAACCACTACCTTGACCCTTGATAGCCTAGACCTGTAACCTTTTGAAAAACCTTGGATATCAATTATTAGAAAGTGCCAAATAGCCAACAAATATATGAAAGGATACTGCAGATATGAAGCATTCAAGCCACTACAAATAAGTGACCTCGACCTCTGACCTTTGACCATATGAGAAATACCGGTATAATTTATAAATATGAGCAGGGTACCACAAGTTATGTGACAAGCTATGAAGTATGTAAAGCATAAAAAATGAGTGAATGTGACCTTTGACTTTTGAAACACGGGTTTCTCACATAAGATTTAAATATTGGGGAGACACAAGGAATGTTTGCACCAAGTTTCATCAAAGTCCATTCGTCAGTTTCACTTACTCCTAACATATACAGAGATACAGACTAATATACGGACAAGACAAATGAACCAAAAAATATAACCTCCTTGGCCAAGAAAACTAACTTAATTTCAATTCCATACATTCCACAAATGTTCAAAATTTCTATTTGAAGAGTAATCTTTTTCTTCGTCATATTCACTCCAAGACTGAGAAAATTCATCACTGCATCACTAACTTTCTTATGGAATCCCGTATATAATTAAAATTACTCTCAGTCTCAAACAATCCACTTAAACGGCTCAAAGAACCTCTCGCCTTCTCTCGCAAGGCTAAAATGAACTCATTGAAACGAAACATCGAACAAAGTCCTTGCAAAGCTCAGGGCTGATTTTCAATCATTATTTTTATTGAATTTGGCATTAAGGATTGTGTGTTATCATGTTTCCAATTTAATTTGATGTGGGGTTTAGGACTGATTTTAGTCACGCTTCTCTTCGATTGTTGTTTTAGCAAAAGTACCATTTTACCTGGAAAAAACTATGCGAGTCTCTAAAAGCAATATGAGATACATCAATTCTGTAGCCTTAAAGGGGAAGCATGGTCAGATTTTTACAAATTCTGAAATAAACATGACCTCAGTGGTAAAATAACAGCGTCCTATTTTTTAGCTCCGAATACATTTTCATTCATTTTCATACAGTTTCCGATTTAAGAGTTATGCAATCAGTCCAGAAACATTTAACGTTCCTGGTGTCGTCCCCTGCAAACCCTGAGGACTGGTTTATATCAACATATGAAGGTACACAATACATACATCTACTAATGTACTGTATATTTAACTTAATCTGTTCTAATATTGTGAAGCATCGCTTAAAAATACAGTACCGATGATATTTATGTGCGCACGAGAGAGAGAGAGAGAGAGAGAGAGAGAGAGAGAGAGAGAGAGAGAGAGAGAGAGAGAGGTAAGCAAGCAAACAGAAATACGTTCTGTAGGACTGCTTCAATTCAATGTGGCATCCTTCGTAGTTAGGTTTCTCCGTTTTTCTTCATACCTGTGCTTGACTGTACTAAGCGGCCCTTAACCACTGACCTTTGGTCTGGGAAACAAAAATCACTTTGTAAGATGTTTTGCAACTACCAGTGAGATTCACTACAAAATTAAGTTTGCAGTCTCCCCCCTTGTGTTTTCATCAGATGAACCGATTGAGAGGTATAATGCTTATTAATCTCATTAAAAAGTTTAATGGCCAATCTACGTGGAAGAGGTATTGACAAAGGGTGAAGATATGTTCCTCAATAAGGTCAACATGTACCAGGCATAGGTCGCGTGAAAGACGGGATGAATGCTGTGTGAAACACTAAGCAACATAAGACCGAAATAAAGCTAAGAATTAGAGATGACACCAATATGGTGTTGAAACTGAGTGTTAGTTGCATAAATATTCTCTCAAACATTACAATAACGCTTTCATATTTGTATTTTCACCTTTATTTAAACCAATCTGCTATACGTTCATAATTAACTCAAAATTCAACTATTTTCCAACTTTTTTCAATATATTGAAAAAGCAGTAATACAGCATATAAGACGAAAAATCCTTCTTTCTGAAGAGGATAATCTCATTGAATGAAAAGCAATGCTTAGATTTTTGCTTCCTTTCTGTACCTGCCTCTAATTAAATTAATGTCTGCTTTTATTACTTTTACCATTGCATCATCAATAACTTCGATCACTCAACTGAGCCTTTTTTATTATTCTTCTAACATGCTGTAAAAGACTGTAAAAAATCTAATTTCTTCAATGAATCCATTTTTCAAATCCTACTTTTTTTCATACCCAGAATATCCTCATTTCGATCAGCCATAAACTCAATCCAAATTTTGCTCTCGAGTCACGACTATATTTTTTTAAAACGACAAAACTTCTATTTAAATATGAAAACCGGCTAATTTTTTTTCTTTTTTAATAAAAAGATCTCTGTATGTAATGCAATGCGTTCAATACCAGGCACAAAGGCAAAGACCGTCAATGCGAAATAACGAGAGTTGATGGCTTGTCAGA
Organism: Macrobrachium nipponense; assembly: GCF_015104395.2. Taxonomy (NCBI): domain Eukaryota; kingdom Metazoa; phylum Arthropoda; class Malacostraca; order Decapoda; family Palaemonidae; genus Macrobrachium; species Macrobrachium nipponense. Next base: position 114,628,739 of record NC_061109.1, read on the forward strand.
AGAGATCAAAAGACTAATGACACAGCACGCGAGATTGATTGGGCTGGCGGCTACGCAATAACAAGCTACTAGATCCCATGAAATTTAACGCAACATCCAGTTATCAAACACTCTACATGTGACTATCATAAATCTAGAGAAGCGGCTACTTTCGATCAAGTTTCGAAAAATCGTGAGCTGTTAAAGGGTGCCAACTAAAACATACGGAGAAGAGTTTCATGATTCCGAAGAGTCTTAGGTCCCTCATTCAATTTTTTGCTGGTTTCATTACCTTGTCATATATTTTCTCTGCAGGAATCTCTTAACCTATGGCTGACCTGAGTTTAAAGCAAATCTGAATTTTTAAGGAAAATTAACAAGAAAAAGACATCAGTCCTGTAGTTCCGAGGAGGTCCCTTATCTATATATTTTCTTGTTTCATTCCTGTTATTTTATTTACTGCATTTGTATTCTGTACAGTACTTTGAACACTTGGGGGAAAATAAAGGAAACCTGCGCAATTAAAGAATTCGTCGTTCTGTTTTAGCATAAATGTCGATTATATAACCACCATGCACTTGCCCTAATACTTGCCCTATATATATATATATATATATATATATATTATATATATATATATATATATTATATATAGATATATATATGTATACACATATACACATATACACACACACACACACACACACACATATATATATATATATATATATCAAGATTTTTAGAACAACTTCTCTTTCCAACGTGTGTGTAATATATATATATATATATATATATATATATATATATATATATATATATATATATATATATATATATATAGCTTGATGATAAATAATAATGCCAAGACCAGGAAGACTGAAATTAAAAGGTCCAGTCTATTTGAGCAAAAAGACTGGACCTTTTAATTTCAGAGTAATTGTTTATTAAGAAAATGAAACCGGGATGGAACAATAACTCGTCCGGTATTCAACTAGCTATCGTATAGTTTCATAGTAGGTACACAAAGTGGGTCGTTAGCCATTTTATTTTTGAGTGTGGTAGTTTGTTTACCTGTCTTCTTATTTTTATTTGTGTTTGTATGTGCTGCGTTTGTTTTAGTTTTTCGTAATTTTTAATTTTTAGTTAGTATGTGATGTTCGTTTTATTTTATGTTTTTACTGAAGCTTTTAAGACAATTTTAATGTAAATTTTTTGTGATTTCTCATTCTTGTCATTTTTTCAGCCTGAAGATGAGGTTTTAAACCTCGAAAGCTCGTAAAATAAAGAATGTCCTTCCTGGTCTTGGCATTATTATTTATCATCAAGCTAAGATTCCCAAGAAGCCGCCCAATTACTGAGACTATATATATATATATATATATATATATATATATATATATATATATATATACATATACTATATATATTATATATATATATATATATATATATATATATATATATATATATATATACACACACATATTGGAAACAGAAGTGGTCCTAAAAATCTTGAATAGGAGAGTTCTCGGTTTCCTGCCAAAATCATATTTCCAATACTAAATTCCAAAGAAAGGAATGCCAATATACAGTGTTTCTAATGAATGCATATTAGTAATGTTGAGGCTCGAATAACCTAAGAATGGTGTGTGAGAATAAATGTGATGAAATAACAATTTCAAGATTATAGCAGAAAGAAAAAGTTTCATCTCATACTTGAACGCCCCTTGCCATCGCACAGGGGCAAAATAAAATTAAAACGAGCACACATTTCTTTTAACTATTCCTTATTAATGCAACAAGGCGTAATCCGACCTACCGCTTACTCAGACCGCTTGCATGAAAGATTTTCCCTTCACGCATAAGTTGTAAACATTATATTTCTAACTTAACGTGAAGTGGTCTTCGTAATTAATACTCATACTTAGTAACTTAGTAATACTCATACTAACAAAAATTGGACACCAATCAAACATGTTCATACATTCTCAGTTATAAGTGGAACCACAAAATATTTGAACAGAAACATGACCTCTACATCCAGTACACCAAATAAATTAAAACGTGCTAAAATCTATTGTCAAATAACCTGGTGTTTCACCAACGAAAATTTAAACAAATATGCTCTATTTTACTAGAAATTATTTTTCTGTACTGGTTAACGTGCACTTTATTCATTTTTTACATTTTTACTCTAAATAAATAAATCGTAAATATCTTATCCTAAAATTCCTGTATCTTTAACTCAACGCAAAACACCTTTTTCAGACCTTTTGTAGGCTCTTCCATAGAACTTTCCTACCCACCACAACAAGAACAACAAAACAACAACAACGAAGCAGTCTGTAGGCTTACTCCCCGAGCGAGCGAAAAGAGAACCCTTTCCTGGAGAATGTCTTCAACTCCGACCAATCCGGATTAGGAACCGAAAACGCGAGAGAGATCGAACTTTGGTGGCGAGGCTTCCATGCACGAGTGTACCCAACGAAAATTCAACTTTATGTTTATCTTTACGAAATATTCACTCCTTACTCTGACGTTGTAAGGTTCACGAAATTGTGGATAAGGTGGATAAGGCACTGTTTGTATGTCCGTTAGGACAAGATTTCTTGAGAAAATGGCTTACCGCTGAAACGACAAAGTTTTTTTTAGTATTTATCTATCTATCTATCTATATGTTATAATCTGATGAGTGATATTAAAACATACATGCAACCATCCATATCATAGATGCATTATCCGTAAAGTGTAGATACTACTAAGAAGCTTTCGCACATTTTACAAAGAGCCTCTTCAACGCAAGATCATTTTTAAGTTAAAGTAGTACTCTGTAAAAAGTTGTGTTGTGTGTGTGCAAGAAACGCGGTGGAAAGGAAATAAAGCTAAAGAGTTGGGAGATGGATATAAGCTATATTATAGTGGAGCAAATAAACAAGGTAGAAATGGAGTTGGCATAGTACTGTCTAGTGAACTAAAGAACTCGGTAATAGAAGTGCATAGAAAGAATGACCGTATCATCAGATTGAAGATATGTTATGGAGGAGAGATTCTGAATATTATAAGCGCATATGCACCACAAGTTGGTTGCACAGAAGAAGAGAAGGGAAATTTCTGGAGAGACATGGATGGAATAATGCAAGAACTGGAAGAGCATGAGAGGGTGATAGTTGGGGCAGATTTGAATGGCCATGTCGGAAGTGAAAATGAGGCGATTGGGCGGGTGCATGGGGGCCATGGAATTGGGGAGAGAAACCCAGAAGGAGAGAGTGTAGTGGACTTTGCTGTGTCATTCGACATGGCAATAGTAAACACATTCTTTGAGAAGAAAAGGGAACATCTAATAACATATAGGAGTGGGGGAAGATTCTCCCAGATAGACTATTTCTTGTATAAAAGGATAAATCTGGTGGAGGTCAAGAACTGCAAAGTTATTCCAGGCGACCATGTAGCCCCCCAACACAGGCTGCTATGTATGGACTTGAAGTTGAAAAGGGAAAGAAAAACCAAAGCTAAAGGGATAAGGAAAATTAAATGGTACGAATTACAGAAGGAAGGGGATAAGAATAGAGAGTTTAAGAGGAGGGTTTTGGAGGATATTGATATAGGGATTGAAGATGTTCAAGAATGGTGGGCACGAAATGCAGCAGTAATAAGAAGGCATGGAAAGGAGCTGCTAGGAGAGACATCTGGTATCATATGGGAAGAAAAGGAGAGTGGGTGGTGGGATGAAGACATTGAGAAAGTAGTAAAAGATAAGAAGGAGGCAAAGAAAAGATGGGAAGAGTCACAGTCAGTGGAAGACAGAAATAGGTACAGAGAGAAAAACAAGGTGGTGAAAAAGGTGGTAGCCCAAGCTAAAGCAAAGTCGTATGATGATGTGTATAATGAGCTGGGGACAAAGGAAGGATTAAAGAAGATGATCAAGCTATCAAAGGCTAGAAATAAGAGCACCAAAGATATAACACATATCAAACAAATAAAGGATCAAGAGGGTGTAGTGCTTAGAAAGGAGGAAGACATTGTGAAGAGATGGAAAGAATATTTCGAACAGTTGTTAAATGAAGAAAATAATAGACTAATAAGAGAGGATGGGCAAGTGAACATTGGCATGGTAATGAGGTTTTCTAGGCAAGAGGTACTAAATGCACTGAAGAAGATGAAGAATGGGAAGGCAACCGTGGCATGGTAATGAGGTTTTCTAGGCAAGAGGTACTAAATGCACTGAAGAAGATGAAGAATGGGAAGGCAACCGGACCAGACATGATCCCGGTGGAGGCATGGAAAGCATTAGGAGATGAAGGAGTGGATATACTGTACGATCTTATGATAAAGATCCTTGAACAGGAAAAGATACCAAATGAGTGGCGTGGGAGTATATTGATCCCAATTTTTAAAGGGAAAGGCGATGTCCAAGAGTGTGGTAATTATAGGGGCATTAAATTGATGTCCCACACTTTGAAGATACGGGAAAGGATGATAGATGCTAGACTGAGAGAAGAAGTACAAATAGGTAAAGAGCAGATGGGATTTATGAAGGGAAGGGGAACAACAGATGGTATATTTTGTCTGAGGCAAATAATGGAGAAATTCGGGGAAAGACAAAGGGACCTACATATGGTATTCATTGACCTTGAAAAGGCTTATGACCGAGTCCCGAGACAAGAGGTATGGAGGAGCCTGAGGGAGAAGATGGTGCCAGAGAAGTATGTGCGATTGATACAAGAGATGTACCGGAATGTATTTACCAGAGTGAGGAGCAGTGTTGGGGAGACAGAAGGTTTTGAGGTGAGAGTAGGATTACACCAGGGGTCGGCTCTGAGCCCATTTATCTTTACCATAGTGATGGATGTTATAATAGAGGAAGTAAGGGAGACAGTACCATGGAACATATTGTATGCGGATGATATTGTTCTGTGCGCAGAGAGCAGGGAAGATCTGGAAGTGAAATTGGAAAGATGGAGACAAGTACTGGAGGACAGAGGAATGAGAATAAGTAGATCCAAGACAGAATATATGTGTACCACCACTGAGGGGGATGATAGAGAAAGTATTCAGCTTGGTGGAGAGCAAATAAGGAGAGTTGATAAGTTTAAGTATTTGGGATCTTTTGTTAATGCTGGAGGAAGTATGGAAGAAGAAGTAAAACATCGGGTACAGGCAGGCTGGAACAACTGGAGAGCGGCCTCGGGAGTTCTTTGTGACAAAAGAGTGCCGCTTAGGCTAAAAGGAAAATTTCACAAGACGGTGGTAAGAACAGCAATGCTGTATGGTACGGAAACAGCAAGCATGAGAAAAGCAGAGCAGAAGAAGATGGATGTGGCAGAAATGAGAATGCTTAGGTGGATGTCTGGGGTAACAAGAGTGGATAGGATCAGAAATGACTACATAAGGGGGTCTACAAAGGTGGTGGAAGTATCAAAGAAAGTGCAGGAGGGGAGGCTGAGATGGTATGGACACCTGTTGAGGAGAGATGAGGACCACGCTGGGAGACATACTATGGGGGTGGAGGTGCAAGGAAGAAGAAAAAGAGGGAGACCAAGAAAGAGATGGAAGGACTGTGTGAGAGGAGACTTAAATGAGAAGGGAATTGATGAGGCAGAAGCACAAGATAGAAATAGATGGAAACGGCTCATCCGAAACGGCGACCCCATATAAAAATGGGAACAAGCTGGGAAGAAGAAGAAGAAGTACTCTGTAAAAAGTACTAAAGCTTCTTAGTACTCAAATCTTTACAGGTACATAACATACCGGTAATATACCTGAAGATTTCCATAGCCAAAAACTTTGGACACACCAAGATGTCTTCTTCAAACTTTACTTGCTATGTACCATAAATGAATGCACAACTATATACGCATTCTTATAAGGAAATGTAACACAGCCATCTACGTAAGAGAACCAGCTACAAAGAAGCCTATAACCCTTGTGATATTTAGATACAAAAGAAATATATTTAGTAAGATCATTTTCAACGAACAAAATGAAATATATTGGATATCATAGATGCTACAGAGGACGAGTTAGTTCCATGTCGGTACGAATGAACTGATCTTTTGTTGAAGACATTCCTAACTATTACTGACAAGAACTCTCGCCACGCTAGGAAGGAGGGAAGGAGGCAACAAATAGCAAAAAGAAGCTGGAAAAAAACCAAGATAGCCACGAATATATTGGAGTGTCAGTGGCATGATGGCTTTCGCCTCGCTTCCTTCATAGCTCCTACGTTTTCCATGTTTTCTATGCGAATTCTTTTTTAATGTTCTATATTCCTAGTATTAATTATAATCGAGCTGTTTTCGTGTGAATATTTTTTTAATATTCTAATTATTTTAGCAATGTCAATTATACTGAACATTTTGCTTCAGCTTTTTTAAAATATTTTTTTTAATATTCAAGTGATTTTAGCGGTGTTATTGATACCGAACAATTTTTTCACTATACAAAATGGCTTTAGAAAATAATAGTGAATACACCGTCGTATAAAAAAAAGACGTAGCTCACGATAAGAGAGAACCAAATTGGTACTAATAAAAAATAAAATCATAAAAACGGTATATAAATATCACCCTCGGAAGCAAGAAACATCAAAATACTTGAAGTTCACTTGAAAAATTAAGGCCAAGTGAAAACTGTAGGAATTTCATCGCCTTTCTACCGAGGAATCCTTTCCCATATTCCCTTACCGCTCTCTAATTCTTCATTAGACTTCAGAATAGGCATATTATTTTCCTGAGGCTGTATTTCTCTGGAAAAATTACTTTTGATTGCCGAAGTTTTGCTTTTGTGGCACCGACATGAAAACAAAAACATAGATAAAATTTTGGCAAAAGAAACAGTTCTTAAAGCTCAATCTTCATTCTCAAATTCCCTCCTTTCCCGAACATCCGTCGACCTTCCCTTGGAACACAATACTTACCTTAAAGTGAATGTTTCTCTCTCTCTCTCTCTCTCTCTCTCTCTCTCTCTCTCTCTCTCCATTTCAAGTAGAGATCGAGGGGCTAGGAACCTGATGCTACCATCTTGTCCAGGCACCCCCACCCCCCCTACAAAAAAAGACGTAGTAAGTGGAATGTCGCTTAGCCGAAACGGAAGCGACAGAACTAAATCGTGAAGGACGGACGGTTTTAACTGTCAGGAAAAACCTAACTATACTCTGTTTTTTTTTCCATCTGTCCATCCGCCTGTGGTGTTTTTGTATGGTAACACTGCGTCCCGGGCTTTAAATAGTTACGCTATGTGTAAGTTTTAGGTAAATAAAAGGACATCTGGGTGTACATTTGCAACTGAAAAGTGTTTTAATAATTTACTGTATGCGAATTACACCGTTAATATTCGAAATAGGATATTGTTATTATTGTTGAGAGTAAGCTGAATGTAACTATCTAAAGCCCGAGACGCAGTGTTACCATAAGCAAACACCACAGGCGGATGGACAGATGGAAAAAAACCGAGTATAGGAAGGGAGTTCCACAGAGTCCTTTCATTTCGCCTTTCAAGACTATACAGATGTGACAAAAAAAATCTCAAAATTACTTTTTTTATCATCATCACAAATTCATTACCAGCAATAGCAAAGTTAGCCATCCTCCCTTACATTTTTTTTTTTTCGCGAGCATTCTTATAAAAATCAGAACAGGTTGTGAAAGAGCGGAGTTGATGCTACCTGCACTGTTAGGGGCTGCTCCAAGAGACGCGCACGTGCCAGCATTTGGCTTGTTTAATCTAACAAAACCAATAAATGCATATTGCTATGGATACCCTCACTAACAATTTCCTATAAATTCCTACGAACACCTGTTTTTCTTCTGCAGTCCCTCCTCCACTCCCCCAGCGCCCTCTCTTGCTCTATGCATTTATTACATCACTTCAAATCGCTTCTTCTTTTTCCTGCAAGGCCCTTCTCGATTGTGTTTGCTCTTATTCATTTATTAACTACACGCCATATATTCACCGTAAAAAACTTAACTTTTATTTAACTCTAAAGGTAATTTTATTCAAGTTTCGATGCTCCTGGTTGCTGTTTTTTTACTGATGCGATGCAACACTTCCATCACAGGTTGCTGTGTCCCATTCCATATGCGCTTCTATTATATTTCCTCCGCTTGGCTTTCCCGCGCATCCATCACAGGTTGTGTCCCATTCCATACGCACCTCCATGACATTATCTCCGCTTGGCTTTCCCGCGCATCCATCACAGGTTCTGTCCTATTCCATACGCTCCTCCATGATATTATCTCCGCTTAGTTTTCCCGCGCATCCATCACGGGCAGTGTCCCATTCCAT